>NC_039258.1:15121876-15425158 GCF_003368295.1 Carassius auratus
AACTCCATTAATCATGTTTTTTTTCATTAAACTCTACTTAGTGGCAGAATAAATCCGCACTTCTGCATGGGAGAGAGATCGGACTGGGCTATGAAGAGCGTATCCAATAGCTGTTTGGTAAAACTTGAGACAGCCATTTGGTTAGTGTCACACCACACCACACTGAACGAGCTCTCTGCCATTCCTCCCAGATGTGCTCATTTTCTAAGCAGGGCCACCCAGATCACCCTCCAACTGGATCCAATGCCCGCACGCCAGGGCAAAGATGGTTTTATGTCTGGTTTTTAGTTGTGCATATTAAAGAGTCGACTTCAAAAATAAAGATATCTGTTTTGGGGCTGTTCTGTCAAAACTGCCTCTGTCTCTATGTGGTCAATGCTGTCACTAAGCTGCACCACTGTGGACTACGCTGCCACCTTGTGGCGAATGTAGATATACATACATTTAAAATATGTATATATATATATATATACACACACACACACACACACACACACACACACACACACACACTTTTTTCCTAAATTACAGACATAATCATTCAAGGTTGAGTTAGTTTGTTCACTTGCTGTTATTTTAGAATCTATTCGAACACAAACTAGCTAAAATGTCTCTAAACAGCATCTCATTGCCTGAAAGCGCAAAAATCTGCTTAATGTCCCAGAAACTGTAACGTCCCTTCTGTGGTTGGCGTTGCCCGCATACCAGCAGCTATGCCAGGGTAATAGTTTTCAGATGCCTGTCTCTCCGGGCATTCTCCAACACCATTAACACGGGCAATGCCAAAACACAGTTTCATCTAATGAGCCTCCCTTCTGCACCCCCCTGTGATGCATCTCTATGCCTCTGCTGTGAGTAAACACATTTCTTTCTGCCCCATTTAACCTGAAACACATTTGTCTCAGCTCTCCGAAACCACGTGTCACTCCACGTGTCAGAACTGTGATTCTGGCCAGCGAGGCATCATCACACACTCACTCCGGCTCGGCCACCTTGTAATTACGCAGGCATGCAGATGCTGCCACCTGGTTGTTACACCATGGCGACGCCAAACAGGCAATTCCTAACTATTTTACATTTTGCCGTTCAGACCAATGCGGAAATAAAGGTGGGGCTGAATGAACATGTAGTTTCAGTCTCTGACAGTAGGTGACGCTTATAGAATAACAGAAATACAGCGTTATGGAAGACTAATCAGTCTTCTACTGATCACACATCTGGATGCATGATACAGATTTGCAGTTCATCAAATGTTGGAACTAGCGAAATTTGCACTAAGGTGTAGTTCCCGTTCACGCCCACTGACGTACAGGTTTAGGGGTTGACCATTATGGTAAAATATTTTTTTTTTACCGCACAAATAATAATTTAAAAGTATGTTTTTTCATGAGACTGAATCGTGATGACATTGGAAAAACGTAACTTCATTTAGCAATTGTGTCTTAATTTGTTCAATGTGAAACATTCAAAAACATACGTTTTTTTTTTTTAAAGTAAGCAGAAAGGTCCATCCCTAAACATAACCATCACTGAGGCATAAGCAGATTATATGAAAAGGTACAAATGACATTGTTCCAATTAGATTGCACAGATTTTTTTAGAGACAATGTTGTTATATGAACCATTATGGGGTTGGTTTCAGTTGCCATTTGAACGCTGGGCTTCCTGAAGGGCAGGTAGGATGCAGGCGTGTCGTTCCGTGTCGGTTTATTGTTTAAAGCTTTCAGCTCGGCCTGCACCTCAGTTAAAGTGTTTCATTAGCATTGATTTAACTACTGCGAGAAAGACCCCACACCTTTCTGCCAAACACATACACACAAAAGATGCATTAGGCACCACACTGTTCCTTTGCCAAGAAAAAGGAGTTTTGTATGTGTGCATTTGACCCGTGCAAGGGAAAAGCCCCAGAAGAAGAGCTGCATATAGTCACACACACATGGATCAATCCACACACTCCGTAAATCACACACAGAATTGCCCGGGCTCCTTAGGGCCTGAAGTCACTAATGGGCCCCAGAGCTGCTGCCTACCAGGACCCCATTACAGGGAGAGGTGGTCCACAAGTACACAAACAGGTGGTCTACCATGGTGGTCTCTCTCTCTCTCTCTCTCTCTCTCTCTCTCTCTCACACACACACACACACACACACA
This sequence comes from Carassius auratus, assembly GCF_003368295.1. Classification (NCBI taxonomy): domain Eukaryota; kingdom Metazoa; phylum Chordata; class Actinopteri; order Cypriniformes; family Cyprinidae; genus Carassius; species Carassius auratus. The sequence continues at coordinate 15,124,028 of NC_039258.1, forward strand.
CACACACACACACACACATGCAGATTATTTCACATTATAAGACTTTCAGTTTGAAGAGATAAAAGAAAGGGTAAGCAGAATATCCTAATAACAGACAGATATAGGTGATTGGTTAGATCAATTACGCTAACAATTATCTGCATTATCTTTGTTTAAATTTCAAAAAAGTTTTTTTTACATTTTAGTGAATTAAAGAGATAGTTCACTCATAAATGAAAAGTCGGCTAATCCTTTAATAATCATCATATCAATTCAAACATGTTTTAATTACTTTCTTCTGTGGAACATAGAAGATATTCTGAAGAATGTTGATAATCAAGACATTTTGGTTACCATTGACGAAAAAAAAATGTTTGTTTAAAAATGTATGTTTTTGCTGAAGTAAGAAAGTCCAACAAGTTTGAAAATATACTGTATTACATATGTATCTGCATATCAATATTATATTACGGTCATTTTGGTCAACTTGCTCTCTAGATATTGGTACTGGCTATTAAACTATTAAAACCACTACTTTTACAACTATTAAAAAATTCTAAAGATTACCAGCAAAATATGCATTTTGAACATGACAAGTAGTATGATTTATTGATGCAAAAATATATTAAAATTCTCCTTGATGATAATGCAGGGATAATTATTTGCATGTTTTGGCAGATAACTGAAACCATTGCAATTTTATACCATTTTGTTTAAACAGCAACAAAAATAAACAAACCATTTCAAAAACTTTTCAGTAGTAATATGGATTTTTAGTTTGGGTTTTGCATGAGATTAACAGTTTTATCATGTGAATAAATGTTAGATGACATTAAACGCAAAAATAATAAGCATGCATAATAACATTTTCAATATTGACACATAAATTGAAAAATCCCAGTGGAGAATTTATAATGTACCAATATATCATGCATCCTGTGTGATTTAGTGTATGAAACTGATAACACCTTTCAGATCCACACTGCTATTGATTGTGTAGTTGTGTGAATGTGTCTTTGTGTTGTCTTGCACTGGCTGCATTTTTCAGCCCAGCTGGAGATCTAGTCATTACTGTATTCTCTACACACGCACTGTTTGTTCCCCACCCACAATCCTCATTCTACTGTACCAGACACATTAGGGTAAAGGAAACTCCACCTACTCAAAGCATTATGGGAAACCATGTTTTTGATATTGTTATATATTTACACCAGGCAGAGTGGTCGCATCCTATGTGGCTAAAAGAGGATCATTATTCCCTTCAAAAAACTGTGGAGAAAGAAGTCACGCTGGATTACATCAGCAAAAACACTCCAGGATCCAAACCGCACTAGTAGCTGCTGCTATGTAACCTCTTGTCATTCAGAAGATACAACATTTAGCTGCTCCTTTGAGCATGGGTGGTCTTGTACAAGTGAACATCACAACACACACATCCAAAACACACAGACACACACGTTCTAAATCAGTGGCAGCCCCCTGCCACGAGTAATCCAGGTAATATCAGCTCTTCCTGTCATTAGCTGGCCTACACTGGGTTTGGATGGAGGGCTGGGAGGGAACGGGGTGTTGGTTTGAGGTAATTAGGTCCACCAGGTGCAGCTCTGGGGGCACCAGTCAATGCTCAAATTTATTATTTCCGTTGAATTTTTTTTTCCATGCCATTGCAGGAGCCCTCAATGTGGTGAAGCTCAGAGGTTCATTGTTCAGAGGCCTGTGGAGCTGGCATCTTGAAAGCAGAGGACCTCTGCAGGGTTATTACAGTTAACTAAAACCATTAAAAATAAATATGAACTTAAAATAAGGAAAAACTTGTATTTTCATGTTTAACAAAGTACTAAAATAACTACAAATAGAACAAAATATGAATGATCAAAAAATCAAAAAATATAAAATAAAAACTGGACCTCTATCCAAAACGGTGGAGATAAATAAAAAAAAAAAACACATATTTTTAAAAACAGAATAAATAATAATAAAACAAAGCACATGCTTTTTTTCAGCACATGGCGTAAACTGTATTTTTTATGACAGTCTCCAAACACCAGGAGGATTTAAGCTAGCTAAACACTGTAGTTGCAACTAGAATAATTCTGTACGCTGTAACCCATTCACCTCCCTAAATCATCTCAACGTCATATTAACACTTTTAATGTGAAACCCTCGGAGGCCGCGACCTGCCAGTTTTAAATTCACAATTTTAAGAGCTGGAAGTCGAAAAAGCATCGCATAAATTGTCACATCCAGCGAGAGTCTCGGAGGGATCTTTTGGTTGCTTACAGAACCCACACGGCTGAAGTACAAACAGTAAAAGGTTCAGACACACCCTCTTTCCTTGTATTTACATTGTTGCCATCGTAATACATATAACAATCAAACCCTAGAGAGCGTTTTAACCACAAGCTCGAATTTGCTTGAAGACGGAGGAAAATTCAAGGTGATAAAATATTACAACCTTAAAACTTCACAAGCTCATTTGTTGTAAGCAATGAGGCCTATCGGTAACATTTCTCCACCCGACCTCGCAAATCTCTGTTCTGGTAGCATGCCATCGCCCCCTATTGGTCACAGGAGCATCTGTCAATGAACCCACCTCACCCGGTAGAATGTGAGCTTTGTTTAGCCAGCCGTTAATTAAAGCAAAGAATGTTTTTAGCAGCAGGTCCCCAGATGAAGAGGAAGAGAGGCCAAAATCACCCATCCCACTTTGTAATTAGGCTTGCTCCAGGCCTATGTGGGGCCATGCCAGATTTCACACCTCGCCAGGAGCAGGGCTGTGGGTTAGGGAGGGGTTCCATGGGACACTAATTGCCTCATTACTGCGCAATAAGTCACTTTAGCCAAACTCTCCTTTAGGTAACACCCCGGACACATGCGAGATGTGCGATCAGAGAGCAGAAGAGCGATTAAAACAATCTCTGCTCAGGTCAGCTGCCTGGAATTGATCAACCTCCATCTCATCCAATCAGAGAATGGGCCACCACAAAGTGTTGACACATTTAGTTTAGATGTAAACATGATGGTCCTGAGGGCAATTTAACCTGGTACATAAATCCTATGGTGAAAATAAGCTAAACAAAGGCAGGCAGCCTAAGGCTATCAGTTTTCAGAATGACAGGTTTAAGAGTGCTGAGTGGAACGGCAATGTTTTTCTAGGTCATTTTATTTGGTTTGAGTGGGGCTCTTGTGTGTTGCCATTGTGGCAATTTTGTATAGCCTGCTCTCAAACATTTAGCCACAGCAATACCACAGCACACATACACACACACAAATGCAAAACAGCCATAGTGGAATTTAAAAGGGCTAAGCAGTAATTTTTTGCTAGTTAAAAAAGCTTTACACTCAAAGGAGTGAACACTTTTGGGAAATATCGTAAACATTTTGTCCATTCACATGCATCAGTTTTCTATCAAATCTTGTTTTCTCTCTCTCTACATCGCCCCTCACGGGAGCTGCCATGTTGACATCACAATACCAGCTGTGTCATAAAATGTACAGTTACTATACTACTAATAGTATGAATTGTCAGTTATAAGTTAATGAAGAAACTTCATTCCTCCAGGCCAACAGGTGTCAGTATAAATTCCTATTCAAATAAATAACTGCTAGATAAACTTAAGCCAAAATTTACCGGCTGCATCTGAAAGCTTATACAGCTAACTTGTTGCCTTGCTGACTTCAAACAATAGCTGCTTTCACACAGTAATACCAGTAAATTGCTATAAAATTACCGAAATGCACCATGAATACATTAATACATCAAATACAAATTAAATGTCATCATTTGTTAATATGGATGTTTGTTGATGTTCTCATTTTTTTGTAAGATGTCCACATTTATGCAGCTGCTTTTGGGCCAGAGACATCATTTAAGATGACTTCAAATGGAAAGTGAAAATGACGTGACATACAGCCAAGTATGGTGACCCATACTCAGAATTTGCACTCTGCATTTAACCCATCCAAAGTACGTACGTACGCACGGAGCAGTGGGCAGACAATTATGTTGCGGCGCCCATGGAGCAGTTGGGGTTTAGGTGCCTTGCTCAAGGGGACCTGAGACTAGAACCCAGAACTTTAAGATTAGGAGTCAAACTCTCTAACCACTAGGCCATGACATCCCCCTACAGTTAAAAAACATCTCAGCTTTTCAGAATGACGCAAGCGCACCAGGTCATGTGAAAAGAACCAACTCAATCAGCTTCGAGAATAAATCTTGTAGCAGAGTTACAGCAAGGGTTTTTGGTGGTGGAAATCCACGGTGGTGGAAATCCATTACTGAAATGTCCTTGTTGTAACGGAGATCGCAGCAGATGGATGCTTAGCAACGACGGACGCCTCAGGAGCGCAACTGCCCGAGCACAGAAGGGCGCACGCGTGTGTGTGTGTGTGTGTGAACTCACTGGGCGCGTTGACACACGCAACTACACGCCTACAGACATATTTAGCTGAGCAAGCCAAACGAAGCGAGCGAAAAGTAGGCCCATTTCGAGAGAAAGGGCAACAAAGTTACTTGCAAAATATGCTATGAGGTATTAAAATAAAGCAGTAGTGCAAGTGCTGTATCACTTGAGACGCAAACATCCACAAGCAAATGAAAGGCGCTTCCCAAAGCTGGTCTCTCTAGCGAGACGTTATCTCTTTATTCCCGGGACATCTGTGCCATCGGAGACGGTGTTTTCTACCACGGGGTGTCCACAGGCTGCGCTCCAGACTAACCCCACATCATGACATGTACATTTTTTTTTTTTTTATTAAAATTGAAAAAATAAATTATCGTGGCCAAAAAAATTTACGAGCTGTATTTTTTTTATCGTGCGATTAATTGATTTATCAACTATCGCGACAGGCCTACTTGTAACTTCTCATGCCGGTAATCTCGTTTCGCGTTCACAGAGAGCACATTACTGGTAATGTTACAACTTCTCATACCGGTAAATTGCCAGAGCGAATTTACAGGTATTTTTAAAAGAATCCAGTTCACAAATGATCTCTTAATGGTAATCCACCGGTAATTTTCCAGTAGGGCTGCAAATTAAATTGCAAAGGCAATAAATCGTGATTAGACAGAAGCTGTGATTGTCATGCATATCTTTCAGTGAAGGACAGTTCTTTGATCAGCAGTAAATCTCCATCCAAAGGCCAGAGGGCACTCTCTCGCTGAAAATCCAAATTTGTCCCAAAGAAGAAACCCAGGAAATGAATATTGCTGCAGCTAAATAAACAGATTTAACTGCTTTTATTGATTCAATGTGACCACGGTGATATATGGTTTAACTGTGTTCTTATTATTATAATTTTCAACATAATAAAGTATATCTGTAATTAAATGCTAATTGACATAGCCTTTATCAATGATTAGAATACAATCCAATATGGTGTGCCTTAATTATTCTCTGTAAGAAGCCACATCATCTCACAGAAGGAATTATTTCAAACATTTGACTGGCGTTATGAAGTGATTTTGGAGTAAAAACGTTATTAGATGTGGTATTTTCACGTACCACCTGAAAGAATCAGATGTCATTATCGCAAACGATTTCATAATCCTAAAATTATATCATCTGCGATTTAAGAATGCGATTTTGCATAGCTTGTCAGAGAACTAAGGCTCTTTGTAGTAAATGCTGCTCCACCTGAAAGCAGATGATAGAGATTTACTACTAATCACAGAACTGGCTTTTGACAAAATGTGCATGACAATCGCGATTAATGGCGTTCAATTAATCATGCAGCCCTATTTACCAGTAAAGACTTAATGTGTGAAAGGGGCTAATATCTTTGTGGGAAGATCGCAGATTATACCCAAACTAAAAAATGTCGGCATCCATCTAAAAAGCTCTATGAACAGAGACATTAAAATGCAGATAAATCAACTTTCAGTGCAACGCTCATTGCCTTCCATTGTCAATTCCGCTCATTCCTGTTGAGTGTCCTCAATCTGGCAACTCGTGCAGGTGTAAAGTTTGAGTAGAAGGGGGCAGGAGAAACCACTCTCATATATTTTGAATGTGGACTGCAGTACTCTTTTTTTAATCGCTAGCTGTCATATTACATACTGCAACTTTAAAATTAACAGGAATGTTGGGGCACTTACCAGCTGGTGGCACCTTAGGCAACCACCTAGGCTGTCTATGCCTAGAAACAGCTCCGATCTCTAGGTAAAACATCCACTCACTTTGTGATTCCACTTCAGAATAATACCACACAACTGATCATAGGGTGCATGAACCCAAATCACTGATTGGGCCTAGTAGATGCAATAAAAATAATATATAGAAGTGTAAAGGTGAATATAATTTGTGCAACTGCACACTTTTGTCTTAAGAACTAGGTCAGCTGCAGATGATTTAAAAGATTATGCAATGTTTAGTATGCAAAATTTACCCTCACTGTATCTTCAGTATGATCTTTATGACCTACATGTAAAATGTCTAATTTGAATTTTGCTTTGTCTCTAGAAATCAGGTTTCTTCTTACAAATTCACTCCATGCAGGCTCTTGCCAGAGTATATATTGGATATGTAGTCCAACGGTGTTAAATTACATCAGCAGAGTCCAGATCCAGCCCCCATTGACTGAGATATCCATCAGCACTATAGAGACCGAATCAGTGGCCGTAATGAAAAAGATATCACGAGAGCATTTTGATTATGACAGATAGGTATGTAACATACTTTTTCAGCTGTGCTCAAAGTAAACCTGCATTCAGTCTCATGCTATGCTTACATTTTTGGACTTCTCTGTCATCTTGTGTTGTCAACTTTTGCTACGTTTCTGTGTCCAACAGCCAGAAAAAAACAAGAAAGCACTATTGATTTGCAAAACTGTAACAACACATTTAATTTATTACACATTTACAAGAACACATCCATACATTTATTTCTACATTAACATAGCCTTAACACTAATAGTGATTCAGTGGAACAATACAGGCTATAAAGGGCATTGACCCTATGCATCTGTTCTACTGGATATAAGATCTGCAGGCTGGGACTCATAAGGATTCCTGACCCCAGTGCGATCCCTGCTCCAGAATGACAGCAAATCAGACCCTGACAGGCACCAGTGCAACCTTATGACCTACATCTGCACTTATACAAACCACTACGAAGTAAGGTAAAAATGTGCCTTAATTTAACCACCTGTGATCAAAGATACGAGTGCAAGACAGTGTAGGAGACAAGAACTCAGCAGTAAAACAATTGTTGTTTGTTTTTGTTTTTTGCTTGGAAATGGATTTATGATATAACACAGTACATTATAGAAGACAATTTATTGCTTAAATTGTGAAATTGTGACCTCTTTATTTGATTTCTATACAAAGTACCATTCAGGTATATAATACTTTTATTCATTAAGGATGCATTAAATTGACTAAAAGTGACTTTTATAAAGTTACAAAAAATTATATTTCAAATAAATGCAGTTATTTTGAACTTTCAACTTAAATAATCCTGGGGAAATGTATTTAATAACTGCAACTTTATATCTCACTTTACTGCAACTTTATTTCTTATACATTTTACTATTTCCTATAGCATGACTATCTTTTGATTACAAACTTTTATCTCGTAATGTAAATATTTCATGTAACTGTGACTTTGTTTTTCTAATTGCAATTTTATGTCTCATAATTTCAAGTGTGTATCTTACAGTGGTGTTACATAAATCTTTATTTCTCATTATTATTATTAGTAGTAGTTGTAGTATTGTATCTTACAATGTGACTTATTTTATCCTTTAAAACGACTACTTTTTTTTTTATTCCAAGAAAACTTTGATATCTTTGTGATAAGACATTTGAGATCTAATGGCTCTGAAATTCAAGCCACCATAGTGTCATATTTCATACAGGACATTGTGTAATAGTGGATTAATGCATACAAACCATAGGCCTACTCATGATTCAGTAAGTGAACACCTACTTGCATAGTCATCTGATCCCAGTGCTTTTGTGCATTTAGTCGTTTAGCTTAATAATGCATTTCTGGCATGACCATTGCTTATTATTATGACGCATAATGGCCATCCACACGTAACCGTTACCTTCAACCATACTAAGGAAGCTCTTATGCTGCATTAGTTAACAAGCATTTAATCACTTTTGTATGGAATTTAATCCTTATAATTCCTGCATTTCGTGTTTATAAACTGCTCTGAGATGGTGAGATTGACACATCTCCACGAAGCTCCGCGTCTGCGGGCCTTGCGCAGAAAATAACATTCCCACTGTAGCACTAACGCTTGTGTTTACGCGTTCAGAAGATAACGTTATATTAGTTTGAAGCGGTTTAACGACGCCCGAACGTGTTCATATTTTGTGCTATCGACACCTAAAATCGTCCCGTAATCGAGCAAAACTCACCGAAGTCCCATCACTTCATACCTAGCAACAGCGCCGCTGCGATGCAGGAAGTGGAGCGCGAGCTGCAGCGGCACAAGTGTGCTACCGCGAGCGCACTTACCGATGTGATTGCCCTCGATGTGCACGATGAGCTCGGCCAGCGACTCGAAGTGCAGCCCGCAGCCCCCGAACTGGCAAATGTTGGAGAAGAAGGAGGCAGCGGCGATGCCTGTCATGGTCTTTGCTACATTGAGGAGCAGCAGCACGGCTCGAGCGGAAAGGAGATAGCGCGCGCGCACGCACGCACCGTCATCAGACAGACAGCGGAGGCAGCAGCTGGAGCAGCGCAGCACGGGAGGGAAAGAGAGGAGGACCCAGCGCGTAATACTGTATTGTGATTGGGAAATAATGTCAAATTGCACAGTATAACTATACAGAATTTATTTTCTTACCTAATGAGTGGAAATAAAAACTTATTTGCTGAGCCCTAGCTATGCCCTGGTGTGACATCATATAGGTGGGTGGGGCAGGCATCAAACAGGAAGTTGACCGTGAAATGCATTAACTAATGTTCCCTTTCATAGGTCACTTCAATGCTGCGTTGACGTCACCGTATGGGAACACCTTTCAGTGTGACGAATGTCTGAAGCCCTGTATCATCCCGCCAACCCTATTGGCCAAATAGCGCTTGGCGCCGGCCTACACATGCGTACGCATACCCACATAGCAAATGTCTTCTGGCCCAGATCCGGGCCACACAATGACTTTTCCCTCAGCCCAAGTACCGCAAAGAATGACTGCCCGGAAGTGGCCCAGAACTGGATTAAAGACTCATGGGCCACACATGAATCTCAGCAAAACAGGTTTTATTATTGGTGCCAATTCTCAGCCTTAAGTAAACCAGAATCCCCAAATCTGAGCCACTCCTGAGCCTTATATAGCCCAGAGACCCAACCCAGACAGCAAAGCAGTGTCGTCCCAGATCCGGCCAGAATGGATTTCACGCAGGCCAGATGTGGGCCAGATCTGGGCCAACACTATGCTGTCTGGGAATTTTAATTTTTCATATTATTACCTTGTATATTACTAAGATCACAATTATTCATTTTGTGACATGCTTTAATGTACACACAATCTATGCCAATAAAGTACATTAAACTGAATAGAAAATCAAACTTAAAACCCACACATCATGTAACTGTGCAATAAAAAAACATATTGCATTGGTTTTTCTATTTATTTTAATAAAGAGCAAATCAACCAATAAAGAGTGAGTGTGTAAAGTATACAGTCTATAAGAGAAATGTAACAGATGTATACACATACATGTAGACACATGTAACTTAATCATAATAATTTATTACAGATGTGTCAAAGAGCAGTACCACAGTAGTCCAAATGACGATGCATTGCAGCTGCAGTCCACTCTGGCAGAATATAATAGTAGTGTTAGGAGCATGGCATAATTTAAGTTGTTAAACCCTGGAAATACTATCCTGATCCACTCCCTCAAGGCGCGCGTTTCTCATTCAAAATATGCATCACCGGAAACACGGCATGTCGCAATCTTTGACGAAACCAACGAGAGCCAATGAGTGTTTGATATCGCTGCCGTAAAACTTGTTGTAAAACTTCTTAACGGCACATTTTTAAATAGTTACTATAGCTACAGAGGAAGGAGACATATTGCCAATAAATGCTGTTTGAACTTGGATCTGTTCCTCACACCAAGCATAAAATGGATACAGGATTTAAATAAAAATAAAATACTTTAATGATCATTTTGTTTACTGCTTGTGCATGACAGCATACTAATAAAAATGATGTGCCCCCACTCTCTATTATAGATCAGTATATGTCACAAAAATGTATTAGTTAACCAAACAAATATTACATGATAACGTGAAATACTCTCTCTCTCTCTCTCTCTCTCTCTTTATTTTCATGTAAGGATTCTAAGATTATTTGTACCAAGAATAATAATATAAAATTTTATAAAATTATAATTAAGTGCAGTTTAATGCACTTGACTGATTTGATACATTTTTAAATTATAATGTTTCATTCTGTTTTGAGTTGCCATTTCAAAGACTACATATTAACAATACTACGCTATACATTAAAATGTATGTGATCATTTAACCATTATCATGCAATATTGTATTTATCTTGTTTATCATGGGTCACATAATATGCTGCCAGATCTTAGCCTGATTTGGGCCACATATCACCTGACTGATCTGGACCACACTCCTCCCATCAACAATCGGCCCTCATGTTGTTTGCTGGATCCCCACCGTGCCGTCATTGTCACATATGGCCTAGCTCTGGCTGAAAGGGTACATTCCATTGCTGACAGGATGCCAGCAGTGCCACCTTGAGGCCACATGCACATGCCTGCAGCTAAAGTTCTGCACTCGGAAGTATTCATTTTCTCTAGGTCTTCCTAGCATCTAACCCCCACCGTACGCTTCTGTGGTTGCTGAGGCGCCGCACGAGGTGGTGGTTTGGGGCGATGTGGTTTGTGGTTTGGACTTTAGTACAGTGATGTGCTGTCCCCCACTCCAGTGTGTTAAATCAGCAGATTTGCTTTTACATACGATTTGTCCACTGCGGCTTTGGTTTCAGAATACGTTCTGGCCGACACGTGCGGCTCTCTCCCTCCGAGGGGACAGGAGAAACGCACCTCCCCTTCCTATAGTGAGCTGTTGGATTTGGTTACCCATGTGGTGGATAAACTATCCCTATCTAAGCTGGACAGCCTTTTTTTTAACTAGTCGTGCACCTACCTAGCTGCTACCCTTCTTCACGGATCTCCACCAAGAGGCTTCGAGGTCCTGGAAGTAGCCTTATCAGCATGCGTCACAAACACCACGGGTTTCACCACCATTGCTGACATTGCGTACCACAGGTATACAATGATGCTGCAGGTGGACTCTAGCCGAACATCTCGCGCCGAACTCTGCCACGGCCTGAAGTCTTGCCCCCTCTCGAGGAAGTCATGTCTATCTCGGCAAAATTTACTCCACTTATGGTGGTTCTTAACGACACCAGAGGCTGTGAAAGAGCTGCGGTGGGCAACAGATTTGGCGCTAAGTGCTACCAAACACACTGGCCGAGCAGTGGGCCATTCTATGATGGGATGTTAACTGTCGAGCGACACCTTGAGCGCCCCCTCAGACACTCTGCACAATCCAGCCTTCAGAGTTTGAGGGACAGCAAAGAGGCTGACTATGACGGCCCACACAGCTGCCGTGATCTCGCTGGCAGCGTGGCCCATGTTCATCTGTTGGATTAAATCCTGCCGTGGATACGCTTCAGGATTATACGCAAAGAAAGGCAGCGACTTTGACGCATGTGCTTCCATTAGTGTTTGCCAGGGACTATGCCCTCCACCAGAGAGCGCTGTTGGACCGCTAAGGCACATCCAACACTCTCATTGCAGTCCCCACGCTCTACATTGACTGTCTCGCAGCAAAAGGCGCCTCGAGCATCATTGCATTGAGCAATCACTTTGAGCGCCTGCTCAGACACTCTGTGCAATTCAGCCTTCAGAGTTCGAGGGACGGCCCAAGAGGCTGACAAAGACGGCACATTTATGACTGCCCACACAGCTGCCATGATCTCGGTAGCGGCGTGGCCCGATGTTCATTTGTTGAATTAAATCCTGCCATGTATATGCTTCAGGATTATACACAACGAAATGCAGTGACTTTGACACATGCGCTTCCCTTGCTTACGGATGCCGTGAGCTTCCGCGCTTGGATATTATAATGCATGTGGGAACGCTGCAGCCACAGGCGGAGACTTTGAAATCACTAACGTTTTCCGGGCTGCAGGAGAGTGTTTGCCTGGCATTTTCACTATGGGTGGTACGCACAATTGTCACGGATACACCATTCAGTTCGAAAAGGCCACGGAAATCTCCCATGGTTGTTAAACCAAGGAAATTGTGGTGCTGCGGTGGGAGATGTCATCTCTGCTGGGAAAAGGGGCTATAGGAGTACACACCTTTCAGATGGAGTCAGGTTTTTACAATCGCTATTTTGTTGTTAAAAATAATAATAATAATAATTGGCTGTTTACAACCGATATGGACAATTGGATGGTGTTAGCACAATCGCAGACTCAAGCACACTCACATCGGGATCTTGTGCTGAATCATCTAAACAGCCTGGGCTTACGCACAAATTTCTAGTTACACTATCTCTCCCGCGTGTTTAGTCTCTCACATCATGCCTGAGTCATTTCAAAGCAGGTCGCGCAGTGACGGTTAGTTTGTGCTTCAGACTTTTGGTCTAATAGCAGTGGCATCACTTGTAATCCATCTGGGCTTACTTCACATGCGCCCACTTCTGTGGTGGACGGAAAGCCAAACATTTCACCCCGTTGTTTTCTGCATCTATTGATTCGGTGAAATGGAGGTGTGAATAAATAAAACTGTGTCAATAAAACCATGGATGTCGGCCAAATTCCTTTAACAGGAGTTCAGCTGGGGATTTGTGCTTCCCGCGAGACTGTCATGACAGATATGTCTTTGACTGGATGGGGAGCAGTTGTCAAGGATGCCCAGCCCATGGAGTATGGACGGCGACACAACGCGGCTGGTATATTATCAGGTTGGAATTGCTAGCTCTCCAATATTTCTTGAATCTTCTGATCGGCCGTCATGTACTAGTCAGGTCAGACAACATTGTGGTTGTGTCGTATTTGATTCATCAACGAAGATTACACTCTCGCCCCATGTGTAGGCTGTTGAGGAATATTCTTCTTTGAATATTCTTCTTGGAACAGATTCTGTCGATCCGAGTGGTTCATGTCCTTGGGCATTTGAACTTCGGAGCGGATTTGCTCTCCAGACAGAGCCTAGAGCTAGGGGAATGGATGTGACAACCCCAAAAGGTGAGCCTTATATGGCGAGTATTTGGAGAAGCGAAGTGGCAAAGCACAACTACGCATTGCCCGCTGTGGTTCTCCCTATGCCCTCCATCGCCCCTAGGCTTGGATGTGTTAGCTCATGATTGGCCCAGGACCAGCTATATGCTTTTCCTCCAATTCGACTAATTCCAGCAGTGCTATCCAGGATACGGCTGGACAGAGTGGAGTAGCTGCTGTTGGTGGCTCCGTGGAGGCCTACACAGCCGTGGTTTGCGGATCTACTCAATCTGCTAGCGGGCTCTCCATGGAGATTCCCCTCAGAAAGGACTTACTATCGCAAGCAGAGGGATGATTTGGCACCCAAGGCCAGATCTATGGAAGCTGTGGGCGTGGCCTCTAAGCGGAGTGAGTCAATATATCACAGTCTTTCAGTTGAAACCACCGAGACTATAATAATTCTAGGGCAACTTCTACGAGACACTTATATGGTTTCAAATTGGAAACTGTTTACTGCCTGGTGTGGAATTCGTAATATATATCCAGTTTACTGCCCCGTGGCTTCAGTACTGGAGTTTCTTCAAGAATGTTTTATCTTTTGAGTAACACCAGCCACTCTTTAAAGTTTACATGGCAGCCATTTCAGCTAACCACGTGTATATATAGATGGTACTTCAGTGGCTGTCTTCTGCTGGTCTCTCACTTATACAGGGTTCTCGATGGCTAAGGCTTTTCCACCCTGCAAGAGTTCCTTCATAGATTATCTTACTTTTAAGACGGTTCTTCTTGTGGCTTTATCCTCCCTCATGAGTTGGGGATTTATAGGCTCTTTCTGGTCGCCCTCGTGCATGGACTTTGCACCAAGGTTCGTGAGGTATTGCTGCGACTAAGGCCTAATTATGTTCCTAAGGTCGCCTCAGACCCTTTTTACTTTCAACAAGTGGTCTGGGAAGATAGAGGGCTGGGGCTAGGAGATCTGAGTCTTTGTCCTGTCAGAGCGCTGAAGACTTATTGTTAGAACAGCTCCATGGGGTGAGTCCGACCAGCTGTTGTCTGTTTTGGACACACAAATAGAGACCATGCTGTCACAAAGCAACACATGTCCCTTTGGTTGGTGGAGGCTATATCTTAGTCTATAGGCGTGCAGACTCGCTTCACCCTTAGGAATTAGAGTTATCCACAAGAGCAGAGGCTTCATCACAAGCTTTTCTTAGTGGATCTTCTATGGATGATATCTGTGCTGCGGCAGGTTGGTCCTCACCGAGCACTTTTGTTAAGTTTTACAGTCTGGATTTGAGGACAGCTTCTGGCTCCCGGGTTTTCTCCGCTTGAGCAGATGCTTTCCTTGGATCCCAGCTATCAGGTACATCAGGCATTATGGTATAGGGTTCCCATACGGTGACGTCACCGCAGCATCAAAGTGACCTACGAAAGGGAACATCTCGGTTACGTATGTAACCACGGTTTCCTTGAATAGGGAACGAGATGCTGCGGTCCCGGCCGTTCCGTAACTTGATAGAGGTTTTCTTCAGTTCATGAAATCTGAGCAAAATAGCGCGTGGCACTCAGGTATACTATGCGTACACATGTGTAGGGTGGTGCCAAGCTCTATTTGGCCAATAGGATTTGCGGGATGGTATAGGGCTTCAGACATTCGTCACACCGAAAGGTGTTCCCATACGGTGACGTCACCGCAGCATCTCGTTCCCTATTCAGGGAATCGTGGTTACATATGTAAACCGAGATGATAATGACAAGCTTTTGGTAGTTTTCATAATAAGGTCCTTAAATTGTCATAGCTACTATAATATACAAACTTTTGATGGAAAAATTAACACGATGCACTACTTCTACAAAATCTGTAAAAAAATGTGCTAATATCATGTTTTTTTTTTTTCGCATCGGGACAGCATGATTTTTGGTGATTGGGACAGTGCTTAAAGGCTTTTCTAATTAAGAAAATGCATTAATGCATTAATTAGCTTATAATAGAGAACCATTGTATCTGATATATATGCTCTAAATCTGTGGTTTTCAACCTTTTTATTTGTGCAAGCCCTAATCAACCACAGAAGTATTCATAATGATAAACAGAAAATGAAATATTGCATATAAAATCATATCAAAGTATGAACTAACTTGTGCAATTCAGTAAACATTCTAACACTACCCTAAATCAATGAAAAAATGTCAGGCAAATATTGTCCTATCCTAACAAATCAGAAATACATCAATGGAAAGCTTATTTATTCAGCTTTTATTCATGTATACATTTGAATAATAATAATAAAAAAGTTGACCCTTATGACTGGTTTTGTGGTCCAGGGTCACATTTGATATATTGATCTATATATTGATTTGTAACATATAAATGATATAGCCTAATTTACCCTTAAAACAATACAGTAATTGTTCTTTTTTATTATAGTAATTAAAAAAAAAAGGTTAAACTTTTCATTATAGTAATTTTAGTTTATTGGTGTAATCTCTGTAGGGGATAAAAAAAAGTTCCCCAGCTGAACCGAAACATTCAGAATCTCTGTTATTCGTAATGTGGCCACATTTTCTTTTTGTTTTTACAAATTCATCTTTATATGACTTTGTTTTAATATGTGGTTTGACAGTGTGGATGTTTTGTTTGCAAAGCGTGAAACCGACTTTGCATGTGTTTTGCAAATACAGACAAACAAACAATAAATAAATATTCTGTGGCTGGTCGAGGTATCTCAAACATGGTCGGACTGCAAATGTCTGGAATGTGTTTCTCATTAACAAAAGTAAGTTAGTGTAAAATGGTAAATAAATGTTCACAGGAAGTAAATGCAGTGCAGTATAAATCCACATGGTGGCAGTGTGGAATTACACACAAATTCTCCTCTCTACAGCTCGGACACTTTAGATTCGTATAAACTCAAAATCAATTATTACAAAGCAAAACAACCTCTTAATAAACATTGTAATATCACAGTACTAGAGTACTTTTTGGGTTACACTTTATACACTTTAAGTGGGTTACAGTTTATTTTAAGGTGTCTTTTTCACAGTGTAATTGTACATTTATCTTATGTATGTTGAGGAATATTAATTAACTACATGTACTTACTCTATGGTTAGGGTTAGGATTAGGGTTTGTCTTAGGGTTACTTGTAATTGTATGTAATTATGCATCATTTATTGTTATTATAATAATAAGAAGGCTACATGTAATGTGGAAGGACACCTTGAAATAAAGTGTTACCCTTTTAAATAATAATAATAAAAACACAATAAAATTAAAGTAGGCCAAAATAAACTTTTAAAAAGCATATAAGACATGTTAAATGCATATAAGACATATAAGACATGTTAAATGCTGCTTTTCTTTTTGTGAATTATGTTTAGAAAAGAAGGTGGTCCACAAATTCAAATCATCTAATTTTCTAAATTTAAACTTGAATGATTCTGAGCTTCAGTTTTATCTCAAAGCTCCTAAGGTTGCTCCTAAAGCTCCTAAAGCCAACATCACTGTTGGTTTGTATGATCAAGCTTCTCATTCTTCTCAAGTATACAGTTGGTTTAATCTACCTCATGTTTGAGAGGCAGAAAGGCTACAAATGGCCGTGTGGTCACACAGATGACTTGATCACTGTAGCGTTTCTCTGTCAGTAATAGAAAGCCCCAGTGGTGTGGACTACATCAGGGCTGTTTTCTTTCCTTTTGCTCGCGTTCACATCCATGTGCTTCATCCCTCGCTCCCGCTCTCTTACCGCCTCTGTTTTTCCATGATTTCCTGTTCACGTTTTTGGCAGAAGTTGTAGGTGCTGGTGTTGTGCCCGGTACTGTGTAATGGGGACCTTGTTGGGTTGGGCCCCATTAACTCACCACAGCCGAGAGCAGCATGGGCAGCTGTGCACCCTGATCGGCCTGCTTTTTCCAGCAGTGCTGGAGCACGCTGTGGGACATGTCTGTGAAAGCATTACATCATTGACTCACTCTGTTTTGAGGCTCTCCAGAGCTTGCGGCCTTCAATTTTGCTTTCAATTCTCTTACCCTTCAGATTTTTACAAATAGTCAAATTTGTCGCCCTGAGACTTTGCGTTTGTTGATGAGATTCAGATCCTTTTGTTTAAGGCCACATTTTTCGGGTAAAAGTTCAATTTTTAGTATCTCGGAAACCAATAGAACAGTACTTTTAAATTGTATTTATCTTTGGTTCATATGATTTAAACAAGAAGTAGATGGCCTAAAATGGCAATCGTCTATAAAGCATACAGTATCAAATTTCATATACAATTTTAAGGACTCTAGTAATCAACACGATCAAAACTTCGCACACTTATTGCACACAATCTACTAAATGCCTTTTGTCATCTGATTGACAGTTTATACTTTTTAAGCAAGTAAAAGGTTGTTTAGTAGAATTCCAACAACATCCCACTTCAGGTCATGGTACAAGTGTTTTTTGTTTGTTTGTTTTTTTGCTGTGAGATTTACAACAAATTTTATAAAGTAAACATAATACATTTTATGCTCTTAGTAATATTTCATAATGAACACTTACTGGACAGAAGGGACAAGGTTTACTTGATTATCATACATAATTGATTTACACTACATAACCAAAAACGGCACAGTACTGTATGAGCCATGAAAGCCTGATCTATCAAATATGATGCAAAACAAATAAATATGTACACTTACTATACTATTTGGTATTTCAGATGTCCACAAAGTGTAATTCGGTCTCCTAATGTTGCCAAATGTAACCCCCCCCCCCCAGACCCAATTAAGGAAGCGAATGACATAGTGTTCAGAAGCATAACTATTACAAATACTGGCCTTCCCTCGTTGGCAGCGGAAAATGCAGAATTCGTGCCCTCACCGCTGCAGACATACTGTATAAACTACTCAGAAATACTGTCCTTCATTATGTGATGCCTGCATTGTTCACTTCAAATGCTTCCAGTGCACATTTTTTGTTGGTAATAGCATTTTAATGTACTGTGTGGTTTTCAAACGCTTGAGCGTGGTACAGTGGTAGGCCTGTTTACAGTATTTGTCAAAAGGTTGCCAGGTTTTGAAATCATGTGCAAGTGCAGAGTAATGCAATTTCTTTGTGACATCACTTCCCCTGACATTAGAATGAAGTGCAGGACATCTTTCCATATCAAATAATGTTTTGTTTCTTTCTAAAAGTGTTCTTCTGTGGTGGACCACCACTTTGAGCAAAACAATGAGTATTGTTGGGGGAGCATGCATGTGTTATTACACAAAGCTGTATACTTCAACATTTCCATCCCTGCGGGCACTTCAAGACATAAAGATGACTCAACTGACAGAGGCTGGAACATTCTGTTGAGAAGATCACACAGACAATCTGTTTCCTTTGCTCTATCTAGTGATCATTCTTAGAATCATTCAACCCTGTTGCAAAAAGCTGCTTAAACAAATCTGAAATAAGAATTCAAGCAGACATGTATGTTTTTCTTTGAGATGTGCATTTTAGTTGCATTCAAGTGAATGCAAAATACATCTTGAATTAGGAGATAATACTGGATTTAATAACTGGCAAAATTAGATTCACTTCTGGCTCTTATGATACAT
Organism: Carassius auratus; assembly: GCF_003368295.1. Taxonomy (NCBI): domain Eukaryota; kingdom Metazoa; phylum Chordata; class Actinopteri; order Cypriniformes; family Cyprinidae; genus Carassius; species Carassius auratus. Next base: position 15,142,812 of record NC_039258.1, read on the forward strand.
GGTTACATGTCATGGTCAATCAAACACACACACACACACACACACACATTGCTCTGCTGCATCTTAATGGGTTTGTTTTGACTAACTAAATCCTGAACAAACTCCTTGTATTCTGTAAATATAAACAATAATTATTTGTTTTAGCCCAACAAGGCTTTCATTACACAATTGCCATTTGATACATTCATTTTCTGCTCTACGGTGTTGTAACTTTAGTTAAATGCATTGTATGTTTCTGGGCTGATTTTAATATGATGAACCATTTAGAAGAATGCAAAAAAAAAAAAAAAAAAAGAATGCAAAAAAAAAAATAAATAAATAAATAAATAAATAAATATATATATATATATATATATATTACATGGCTATGTTAAATTAACCCTTAATTAAAAATACAAATTGTACACGTATAAAAGAGCAGTTTACTTTCTAATCTGTGAATCTCCTGAACTGATGTAACAGCAACCAATGTTCTCCTTGTAACCATTCCAATCTTCTGAATGCAATTAAACCGTCCTGGGACATGTTCACCATCAAAGGAGAATCTAGTTCAGTCCAAGGTCAACTTAAGTCAAAGAGCTGATTAAACACACGATCTCCCGCTTGTGTTTGTTGACAATGAACCTCATTTTGGATGAGGTTTTCTAAAGTCTCATGTGAATCAACGTTCTGATGGTTTCAGCTGTCGTGTTCTCAAATTGCGGTTCCTGGGAAAGGCCATCTTAAGTACAAACGTCTTATCATTCTGGTAAATTGGGAGTAATCTACCATAATGACTGAATATATGACTCTGTGGCTATATATTTGTTGGCTAATATTATTATTTATCATTAAATAATGAAATTAGTATTTTATTAAAAAAATACACATCTTTATTTACATAGATATCTTTAAATCAAATGTTTAATTTCAGAAGAATTTTTTTTAACCCAATTAGACCTTACATAAAAAAAGACTTAGTATTGTTCACCTTTTCCTGGCAATCTGAATACAGCTCTGCTAGACGTTTGGGGACAGACTAACCTGCTATGCATTAGAGATAAAATCCTTTAAAGTGTGGGGTCAGTGACCCATCACTGACTGTGCACTTATGCCACTTACTGCACAGCTCTCCCACGAGATGATGTCTGGATGGCTGGGAGAAATATATAGACCATAAAGGAACAAAAACTGTCATAAAGCTTTGATTAAGGCCCAGGTTAAAAGACACAGGCAAGCGAAACAGCTGAGTTATTGTTCCCGTGACAGAGCTCTTAGCACGGATGGCTCATTGTAAACAGCTCTTTTCCGAGGAGCAGACAGTCATTAATCGCCGAAGCAATCCCAGACTCCTCCAGTGTACCCTCGACATCAGAAATCACACTGCCGCCACCAGCACATTCGCTAAAGCTTGAAAGGTTGTGACTCTGTCTACTCTTGGCAGCTTGTGGCTCTTTTTATTTTTACCCTGTAATGGCTGACGTGTCAGTTTAACAGCTACGATGAACCCCATGACCATTGTCTTTGATACTGTCTCTTGCAACTATACTCATAAAATGTCAGTTTATTAAATTAATAGCTCTAAAGCAGTTTTAATAGCTCCATTATTGTGTTTTCAGGATGTTGTATACAAAGGTTTTGGGCTCATTAGTCAGTAATAATGTTTCTGATAGTCCACCCCCCCCCCACCATTTTCTCAATACACTGAGAAAATTTTTAATCTAAAAATAGCAACATCTAAGTAATGTAAATAATATTACTACTGAATTAACCTAAATACATTAACTGAAGCAGAAATAGCTCTTTAAAGTAAAATTTGCAGGCCAACACTTTTCAATGCATAGTTTCACCCTTAAAATAATCTAATTTTAAAACTATTAGGTGACACATTTTAAAATAAGGACGTATTAGTTAATGCTGGTTAATGCATTAACTATTAATAACTAACAATTATCAAAACATTTCTAACTAATATGTTGATTAAACTCTGTTAATGTTAAAATTTTTTAATTAATGATAGCTCAGATTCATCATATAATATTAACAGATACAGCTTGTGTTTTTAAAAATGTATTAGTAAATGTTAAACTTAACATTTCATGGGATTGTCCAAAAAAAATAAAAAACAAAAAAATATTTAGATTTTTTTATGACCAAAGATTCAAAGCCATTGACTTCCATTGTTTGTTTTTTTGTTTTGTTTTTATATGGATAAATAAGTGGCTATACGTCAACTGATACATTCTTCAAAATATCTTCTTTTGCGCTCAGCAGAAGCAAGAAACTCATACAGGTAAGGAACAACATGAGGGTGAGTAAATGATGCAGTTGGGTGAATTATTCCTTTGACTAATCAAGTTAACTAATGTTAACAAATGGAACCATATTTTAAAGTTTTACCAGTAATTCTCTATGTATCATATTTTATTTAGTTTTCCAACATTTGACTTTACACATTGTGAATCAGTTTTGTATTACCAGCACCTTTTTACAGTTGGAATTAAAGTCCTACATGTCACAAAGAGAAATAAACAAAGGTATTGGTTTGTTTGTCCTTTGATGCCACCTGCATCACATTACGTCTGGCTGGCAATTATGTGCAGACACAGGAGTCAGAGCTTTGATTCTGTAACACCATCTTCTAAATTCAACACTTGCAGGCAGACATAATCCAACCAATAATTTATTTACCCTTGACACTTTCATTATTTAGTAAGCACAGAGGCACTGGGAAGATGTGCACAATTAACAGACCTGGATAACTGAGCTGGAGTCTGGGAGCAACAATCAAAATCATTTCAGCAGAATAAACAGCATAACAGGTTAGTTGTTCATCACATATGTAAATGAAAAGTGTAGCTATAGAGAATTTATTAATAATAATAATTCAGGTGTTGGCTTTATAATAAAATCATAATAATTTACCCGAACTGTTTATTTAGCTGCTTAATTGTCACTGTACTAATAGAAACAATTGAGAAATTATATCTGATGATGATCATATATAGCAGTTTATGACTAACTTGCTGCTGCAAACAACAATAACAACTTGAAGTCAGACAGATGTTGGTTGGTGTTGCTGTCCGGACGCCACACCCACCGGCCCTGACCCCGCCCCGCCTGCCCAGCTCGCCCCGCCCCTACGAGGGACCGCAATGATTTAGAAGTTCAGGAATCCCACGTGACGTCACCGAAGGGTGATGTAATGCTTCTCTAAATAGATCGTATTGTAATCTTTCCTCAGTCCAACGTGGTTCCTTCAGAAAGTGTGGTGCATCTTCTCCAGACTTCTGCGGTGAGTTGTTTTTCATACCGATACATCCATTGCTTCGCATGCACTTGCCGAGTCGGTGCCACTGAAATGCATTCTCTTGAGCCTGAAGAAGTGACAAGTTGCTAGGGATTCACATGAACGAATTTCAAGTACTTTTACAGAGTCTGTCTTAACGCGACTATTTGAGTCGTTCAAGTTTCATGCAGAAAACAGAATGATTATGAGTTATTCGTTTCGGATCTCCGGGGATTGTTTGCATGTAACAGCTTTGCGCTTTGAATGGCCAAATTGCGCGTTAAGAGGTCGTGTCGCATTAAACAGCTAGCACCTTCTTTATTCTGATCTCAGATTTATGTTGCAAAACTTTACTCGGAGTTATTAGTTTGCACTTGAAGCTGTCAAACACGATCGCTATGTTACAGTTTTTACTTTGCTTGTGCGTGCATGTGTTTGTATGTGTATGTTAGTGGCAAGCCAATTTAACAATTATTCCTTTAACGAACTCAAATTTTGTTACTAGTATTTATTTCTAAATGCTTGTAAATAATGTAGTCGAGATAAGTAGTCTGTATTTCATAATTACTATAACTACTACATTTCTTCTAGCCTTCTTTAGTCATTAGAAACTATTCAAACAGTAAAATGTTAAAACAGTAAAATGTAAAAATGTTACTTTTAATAATTAAAATTAGTGCTAGTTTATCATAAATATGTGCTGAGGATTAATAATTACGTACAATAGTCAGTCTGGATTAGAAAGCAGGATTAGCTATTCCTTAAATCGTTATTAGTAATTTACCAATATGAACATTATAATTAGTAATTGAAAACAGTAACAGTTGGAATGTGATTCACCAAAATAATATGGAATGTGTTACGGTGTGAAATTAATACTTGATATCTAAACCAGATCCACGTCAAACCTTGTAGCAAAAATGCAATTTGATTCCAGTAACAATGGAATAGTTAATCGAATACGAAATGAATATGAACTAGTCACTAATTAAAAAAGATAGTTGTCACTATTTGATTAATTTACATTTAAAAAAAAAAGAAAAACATATACTAGTAGTTTAAAGGAATAAATGTTAAATTGGCTTGCCACAGCGCGCGCGTGTGTGTGCTGTGTCCCGCTCGCGCTGTGACAGAAGTGTTCTGCATTGTTCCTGTGGAGCGGTCCGGGAGAATTCGTTTGTAACGTTGAATCTGTTTTGTTTCATTCATAAACGTGCATAAACTGAGGAACTTAGCTTGTCTCTGAAAATTACTGCACCTGTAGGTATTATCCAGTAGGCTATCGTTCAAGAGATCGCGACTGTCAGAGGGGGTCCCAGTCCAGTCCGCTCTTATGATAAAAGAATGCACGCGTGTTTGAATCTTAGCGCTGAATCACACGTTTTTATTTTGTAATATTGTAACAAGAAGGCAATGTATAGAAGCATGACGTCATGATGCAGGCCAGTCAGACTGTTTGATTAACCGTCGAGATATTGAGGGTTTAGTGGTTTGTGCTGACGAGGCAAACTCTTTTCTAAAAGCCTAAAGGCTTACAAGATTTTAATCCACTGACACGAAGTGTGTCTGGGTTCTTTTTTTTTTTTTTTTTTTACCACACAAATATATATTTATAGGAAAGTACAGACAAATAAATGCATAATAGGCTAATTGTTGCCTATATTAAGCGTTCTGTTTACTGATAAACTAGCTTCATACAGGGATGAAAATTAAATACGAAGTCAATTTTATCTCATTGCTTCTAACATGGAGATTAAATGAGTAGTTCACCTAAAAAAAATCTGCATTACTTACTCACTTTCAAACCTATATTAGTTTCTGTGAAACACAAAAAGAGATGTTAGGCAGAATGAAAGCTCCAGTCACTTTCATTATAAGGGAGGGGAAAAAAATCAATAAAAGTAAATGGTAACTGAATCTGTCAGTCCCTAGAATTCTATCTACACATTTCCTTTTGTGGTCTATGTAAGAAAGTAAGTCATATGAGGTCGGCAAAACATGAGACTGAGATAATTATTCAGTTTATAGCTTGATTTATTTGAACCATTTATTAGAATTATCTGTGAAATACCACATATTCACATGTGAAACAAGACATATCTAATAAAACTGGTATTGGAAAAAATGTCTGTATGGCCATTATAAAGATTTTTTTGCTCTCTGGTTTAATTAATCCAGCTGACTAAGTGAATTACACTGAATGGGAAAATATAATAAATATATTTTCTCTAACTACATATATTTTGCTTTATAATGTATGGTGTATGCAGGTTTTCCTATGTTTGCCTTATGTGTTTAACAAAATAAAAAAAAAGTTTGATATGTAGTGTATGCAAAAATGTGTTTGATAAAATAAGTTTAAAATTTTGCATGCAAATCATCATATTGGTGCATGCTGACAAAGGAGTGAAAACCTTTTTCATTTTAAAGTTGATCACAAATGGCATAAGGTGTTGCTGTTTTCATTTTGCCGTCACTTTGGTTTCCTGAACAATATCAACGTTCCGATACATTCATATTTCAAATGTTTGCACCTCCGATACAATAGTCAGCCTGAAGTTCTCTAGGTCTCTGTAAGTTTATGTTTGTGAAGATGTGATGACTGACAGTGATTGAAGGTTACCTTTGTGAGGCCCCTTCATCTGTTCACTATGAGAGGTTTATGGCATCCTTTGCATTGTCTGTATGTTTCTTATTCCTTCCCCCGGGCCCTGTGCTGATCCTACCTTGAACCCTTTGCTGCCGAAGGCCTGCAGAGGACGGGGGGAGGTTGGATTTGAATTGCAGTGCAAGTTTGTGCTTGCTGTAACCTTCACCACCCTCCTCCTCCCCTCGGCCTGTGCACCATACTGTTCGAATTCAAATGTGTACCAGAGGAGAAAGTTCCTCTCTGGTTCCCTGTGAAACTGTACTCCGGTCCCCTAATCCTCCTCGGCTGCCACATCGGGCCATTCTAAATTGGAAGTGTAACGAAATTTCCTGTGTTAAATGAAAACACTGGTGAAATAAAAGCCAAGCAGTGTATGACCACCGGTGAGCAAACATCTCACACCTGGCCTCGTGTCACATGGGAATATTGAGCAGTTTAGGGGAGCTAAAAGACTTGCTTGAGGGTGGAAATGATACGGTAATATTTTTCATGAAAATGAATGAGGTGCATAATCGTATGTTTAAATTAACAGATTTGATGACAGTCTTTGTTGTACAGATTCCACATGTTGGAGAACTTACATAGTGTGAATGTGAAATATTGCTGCAGGGGCCTGATTGTGTTGCACTGTTGGTTTTGCTTTTGGAATCTGGCCAGATGTGAAATCAAAAGACGGCATATCTTAGGTCTGTTTGAAAATGCAGGGACACAGAAATTACAATACATTTAAAAATCTGGACTGATACGAAGAGAAGTTTGTTAAGTTTAAGGTTAGATAGGGACATACAGCAACATGTTCCTCTCTAGGGTGTTAAAGTCAACATGAAATCAAAACTGACTGTATTTGCTTTTTTAAAACAAATTTTTTGCTATCATTTTGAATGATTCATCGGTGAACCAGATTCCAAAGAAAAAAGGTTTGGTCTTGGTAATCCTTCATCAAAATATAATGACTTACTCCACCTTCTGAAACATCATCCGTTGTTTGAAGAGTTTTAAATAGAAACACCACATCTGATCAATTCCTGATGGATAAAATTAAGTCCCGTCCTACATTTCCATCTTGTCGAATATCCTATTTCACTCAGAAATATGTCAAGTTTCGGAAGTAAAATGTTCACTTTAATTTGCTAAAAGGAATAGTTCACCCAAAAATGAACTTTCTGTCATTCTCATTAACTCACCCTCATTTTATTCCAAACTTTCATGGAACATACAAATATTCTGGGAAAATCTTGGTTACCAAGATTCTTTAAAATATCTTCATTTGTGTTCTGTAAGATTATGTAATGATACAGGTTTTCAACAATGTGGGATGAATAAATGATGACTATAATTTACCAAAAATGAGTGCTGGAGGTCCAGTGGCAGAGGGGTTAAATACTGAACAGCATGATCCGGGACAGAGAAAGAATTGAGAGCAGAATATTACAGATACCGTGAAGACTTGTGGACGGAGACACACCTTTCTGAGAGCTGATAAGTGAGTGACAGAGAGAGAGAGAGAGAAAGAAAACAGAAAAAAAATGAGTGTTAGTGACTTGTCATTTAGCAGACGTGTTCTTGATGTCAGTTCGGTTACAGAAACACCCTATCCAGACCATGTGTCCCCAAGGGCCGCGTGTCAGAAGCCGCCTGGAGGGGCTCTGTCCCAAGGCCGGACTGAAGGAAAAAGATGTCTGGTTAACATAACGGCAAATTAGCATTTTTTGACTGCATGGAAGGAAACAGTTGGCTACACCAATTGGACAGGGGAAAAAATGCACACTAAAATCATGTATGTAAGCGTTCACACACCTGGGCTCATTCATTTTCAGGCCTGAAGCATTTGAATTAATACTCTTCATGTTTTCATCTTTCAAAGTTTCGAACATGTTTATTTTCCACGCAGTTGGAAAGTGTTTGTTAGCTGTCTAAGCAGTGTGTCAATACTTCACTCAGTCATTAATCTGTGTTTTGCTGCTGTATATGAAGGGGACTGGACTCTGGCTGTCATGGACTATTACAGCTGTGTCTCATTAGGCTGTTTTATCCCATAATAATGTTACTCTTTTGCCCAAAACTTACATAAGGGGGCTGTAAAATTCCCAAAACAGGTATTAGAAACATTGGTAAAGTTTATGATCACCTGTGATGCATGGCATACAGCTAAATTCTACAACAGTGTTTTCACTGTTGCGATAAAATAATCAAAAGCATTCGCTATGCATTCTTATAATCAGTCCGCATCCACAGAGCACTGCAGAAAGTATTTTAATGGAATCCTTTGGTAAATTATTTGACAATGTTTTAGCTACCAAAAATGGATTAATGTAGTTCCAGTTTCAGGGCAAATAACTTTTGAAAGTAGTATTGCGTTACTCTGTAAGTTATTTACATTGATATGTAACCTTACTTTGGTGTTACATCTGGGCTGGACTTACTTGTTTGTTTTTAATATAAAAGTTATATTTTTGGCAAATGTAAATCTATTATTTTAAATGCTTTTTCCACCAAATAGAAATTAATAAGCCTCATGCTAAAGGAAAGGTCAGCAGCAAAGACATTAGTTAATAAAATAGGATTAAATACATCAAATATATTTGTGTTAACATTTAATTATTGCAGATTTGCATCATATTCCGAGTTTATTTATTTATATTCATTTCGAAGGATACTGAATCTGTGTTTGTGCAAGCGAGATGAGTAAATGCATGTTCACATTTAGTACAGACCTACTCTAACCAAGTTTACACAGCACACTCAATGCACCATTTCTCTAAACTTGGGGACAAGAGAGCTGTCAGTCAATAAATGAGAAAATTGCTTGTTTTAAAAAGTAACTAATGTGTTACTTTAGTAACTTGAAAAAAATTATCTGATCATGTTACTTGTAATGCGTTACCCCCAACACTGTCCAGTTGACACATTTTGCCCTATTCAAATCAAAAACAGAATTCCACTGACCAAGAAAAAAAGATGCCATTGAGTCAACCCTGGCCTGCTTTTTACATGCTCATAGATTTATTTTAAGAATGCAGGGGTGAGAAGAGGGACGTACAGTCAGAATCACACACCCAGGCACCCTATAGATCATCACTAGTTGAATAGAAGGAGCCACCCTTGAGACGAAGCACAAATGGTGCTTGATATATTCCACAGCATCGCACTCTGATCCCCATGGCGACAGTAGTAGGGCTCAGCGTGGACCCACACAAGAAAACGATGGCAAACTACATCCCATCAGCATCAGAGGAGCGGCCCGATTACACTCCACTGAATGGCTGGCATACCATTCCATTGTCAGTCTGTGATCCATGGCATTTAGCAGCATCATGGCACTGAGCAAGGGATTCCAGGGCTCATGGTGAGCTGTAATGGAGAGAGAGATTGGTCATTGAAATGTAATCACCGCTTATAAAAAGGACACTAGAAATAGTTCAGAGTTTTGTCATTGTATTGAAACATTTTCATACTTTTTCCACTCTACATAATTTGTCACACTGTCAGTGTTTCCAATGTATTATTGCATAGGCGCAACTATATTTCACTATTAACTATTTATTTTAAAATGAGCTGGGTCAATTATTATAGTAATATATTAGGTTATTACAGTAGAATAGTTAACAAATCAAACCAAAACAAAACAAAACAAAAAAAGCAAAGCAAAGCAAAGCAAAGCAAAACAAAACAAAATCAACAATATTATAATAATATTCTAAAATAAAAATATATAAAAAAATTATATATATATATATATATATATATATATATATATATATATATATATATATATATATATATATATATACATATTATACATTGTACATTATACATTGTAGTACATTGTAGGTCTTTTACTTTGTGCTCATGCTACATTACATTATTAAAGTTGATCATTTTTAGTTTTATTAGATTTTATTTAAGATTTCAAAACGATATGAAGCCAACATAAATACAAGGAATACATTTCTAAATGTTTAAAATATGTTTTTTTATTTGTCATTGAGCCCCCTAATACGAGCTGCTAAAGTCATGGCTGGCGAGGTATTAAAAGGACATTTTAGGTGTCAAAAGAGTTGCTAATGACCGGCAGTTCATTGATACGCTGACCTCAGTGCCGTGTGTCTGAGTTAGCCACGGACTTGCGTGCACAACACCGAGAGGATAGGTTACATCTTACCCTGTGGTCAGTAACAGCTCCATGGTGACAAAGGAGCAGGGTGACACTTTAGGGGTCAGTTTTAGCCTCTGGAGTTTAGATTAAACCTTTACAACTCCCAGTGCCCTCTCCAGGGCATAAGACACAGAATCCTCTCTGAGATTCTCTCCACGGAGTTGGTTATCACTGGCACAAGATACATTAGTGACATAATGTCAGCGGGTCTTTATGCTTCTGAGTCTTGGAGGTGCCCATGATTTGAATTTCTCTCCTTTGCTTTGTGTTCAGGTATATGAGGAGCCAGTGACAGTGATGAACTCCGAGCAGGAAAGGCCGTTCGTGTGCAGCGCCCCGGGCTGCTCTCAGGTGAGTCTGATAAGACAATAGTGAAGATGAACGCTCCTGTAACTCGAGAAAGCTCTTTCTCAATGTGAAACTGCGCCACAGACAACAACACTGAAATGTATCTCATTGAGGCAAATGTAATCCCCTGGGTTTTGATATAAGATTCCTGGATTGGTGTTTCTTTGGATGAGGTGGAATCCTCATAGATATGTTAAATAATCTCTCTCTTAATGCATATTTTCTTCTAGCTCAAGTTCAACATATACTGTGGTTCTCAACAGAGTTATTATATTTAACTAAAACTAAAACTAAAACCAAAAAAAAGCCTGTCACTTGAAATAAAACTAACTTCAACTTAAATAAAATATTTTTTACAAATTTAAACTTATTTTATTCCAGCTAGAGGCCAAGGCAACATTTCTCAATTTCATCTTGTATGACTTGATGTAAAAATAACTATAAATAAAACCATAAGAAAAGCTTCATCACTTGAAATAAAATAAACTTTATAGGTACTTGTCAAGGAAACATTTTTCACATTTCTCTTAGTTTAACTTAATAAAATAACAAAAATTAAGAGTGAAATAAAAATTAACAAAAGCTTGTCACTGATTTGATGTCACTGACCAAAGATAGTGCTTTCCTGCCTTTATAAAAGTATTTTTATTTTTATCTTCTGTGTTATATAAATTATATATATAATTCATATATATATTTCCATATTACATTTGATTGTTTTGTTTCCTTCTTTCCACAATCAGAACTCACCTGTGGCCTATTTTCAGAACACAATCCACCTGTTTTGAACCAATGCACAATTAGACTAGACCTGTCACAATTTGTTTGAGCAGGCTGGATCATGTGGACCATTTACAGATATAATTTTCCTCTTAAACATAAATTAAGATAATGTAATTATGATAATGAGGAGGTTTTTTCAATAAGAAAGGTATTATTCAGACAGACAGTTTATGCCTAAGGCTCAGTCCTGTTGTATATGGGGGTGAGTATAACATTGCTTGATAAAGTCCCTAATTGTAAGATTCTGTTTTTCAAGAAAACAATATGGAAAGAACACAAGCCTCTGCTCTTTTCAATGTGTTTAGTGTGATTAAATTGCAACCATTTGTTTCCATGTTCTCCAGAGATTCCCTACGGAGGATCATCTAATGATTCATCGGCACAAGCATGAGATGACCCTCAAATTCCCCTCCATCAAAAATGACAACATGCTGTCAGGTGAGACAGACCTCACACACACACACACACACATGCAGCTCATGTGTGAGTGTCCGTTTAGCGTCTGTCTTTGATTAGGTGCATTAGGCAGAACGCATGACTTGGCAAATGCGTAGGTGTAGTTTTAAATGCAGAGCCATGTGGCTAAAATAATATTTGTGCTGTGCTCTGCCTCACTCCCCTAATCCCAGTCATCAACCCGTACCATGAGTTGCCTATCAATTAGACCGCCGGCCCTCTCAGGGGACGAGGGGAAGGGGAACAGTCCAGGGAAGAAAAGAAAATAAGCCTCAACACACTATTATAAAAAGTGGAGGGTTGCATATTTAGAGGTGCATATTCAGAGATAGTACACTAGCTAACCATAGCTGTGTACTTAGGCTTAGTTAAAAAAGGCAGGCTTTTTTGGTGTATCTGACATAAATATGTTTAATGGACTTTAAAAACACTTGAAATCCATGCAGACAAAGCAAAGCAAAGCAAAGCAAAGCAAAGCAAAACAAAACAAAACAAAACAAAACAAAAGAAAAAACAAGAGTGTTTTTGTTTAGTAACAAAACATATCATAATTTTTGTCTAGTTTACATCTACAAAACAACATACATTTATTTGAAACATCTATCTATCTATCTATCTATCTATCTATCTATCTATCTATCTATCTGTCTGTCTGTCTATCTATCTATCTATCTATTTTGTGCAATTTTTTTTTTGCCATTTGAGATGCCTACTCTTGCCCCAAATTTTGAACCATATGTCATTCACTTCATATTGTATTACAAATAAGGAAACAATAAGAAGTTTTAGACTCAAAGTAGCTTATTTATGAATATGTAAAATACAGTAATTACTAATGTTTTCTAATGTACCATAATGATCAAGAGCAAAAGAAAAATCTTCAGATTCCGCCTCTCTTTCCACTGTGAAAGTGGAAGAAAGCAGAACTTGCAAAATGATGATACAAGTCCTATAGGTTATATGTTAAAAACAAATCAGATTTCTGTGATTTTTTTTTTAAAGATGTGCCACTTGCTTTATTATGTAATTAATTGTATTATGAGTTATTGATCATTATAACCGTATGAAGCCATGAATAAAAAGAACTTGGCACATGTATTTTTAAACTTTTTTTTTTGGACACTCTCATTTTCCTCTTATTTGTTATCAGTAATATGCAAGAGTATTATTTACATCTAAATATATCTATATAATTCATGCTTTTCTATCAAGATACTGTACACATCATGGATCAGTGATCCTGAAATCAAACTGTTGACAGGATTCTACCAGTCCTGGATGTGCGGTTCAGTCTAGACTGTAATATTCATCGTGGGGTTGATAAGGTACAAGATAATGAGTTACCATGTGGTTCCAGTAGTGGCTAGAAATTATCATCCCACCACAAACTCAAAAGAGGTGTGTGTGTGATTTTTCAATGGTATGTGTTTGAGGGAAAGAGGCTGAGCAAACGAGAGGTAGTGAGTGAAGAAACGCATGTGCACCTTTGTTAGCAAGCGAGTAACTGAAAGAAGGTCCTGCGTGTAAAAGAATGCAAAGTGAGAGAGAAACCCAAAGCTGATCCCAGAAATCTGATCTGCAACTCTGACAAGGGTAAATAATGAAAAGGACAGAATCACAGCCTGAGTGGAGAGAGACATGGCATGAAGCTAGAAATGCATCCAAGTTTTTATTTAGCTGTTTGGGTTGGGTTCAGTTTGTAAACTGTGCAGAAAATGCAGATTTGTCGTCAGGAAGCCAACATTCAGAATTTTGTTCATGCATAGTTGACAATAACTGACCATAATAAATTAAATGTTAACTTTAAATTTGGGTAAAATTACCCAAATTATTATCATAGCTGTACCATCCTGATTTTTTTTTTCACTTCATGCCCTCAAAAATATGAAAATGAATTTAAATTCAGAAATTAAAAAGGTGCAACATATAAGTGCTTTTGTGTCACTGAATTTATAAATATGTATTTATTAATAAATAAATTGACAATTACTAAAAATGGGACGTTTTCCTTGAGGACCAAACTCATTAGGCCTTTAATGTCACTGCAAACAGTTAAACTAACACACCCTGCAAAATTTTGTCAATTTTTTTCCCCTCAATGTTTCTAGACCAGACACCCACCCCAACGCGCTTCTTGAAGAACTGTGAGGAGGTGGGTCTCTTCAGCGAACTGGATTGCTCCATCGAACAGGAGTTTTGCAAAGCTCAGGAGGAGGAGGACAACAAACAGGTGAGCTTATAGTGTGAGTCTCAATGCCAATGGCCGCTGTCACTATTACCCCATCCACCATAACGACGAGTCACTTAAGACTTTCAGCTTTGGACAGATCACACACATACAGAACAGGCAGGTGGAGGTTCAGTTGCTGGAGCAGGTAAAGATACACCCAGAGATCACTTGTGGCAGCTGAGCTTCAAACTGATTGACAGCTGTGTTTATAAAGAGAGTTGTTTGTCTGGATATCAAATATTACACACTCCAAAACTGTGTGAGCTGCCTGTTTTAAGGCATCATAGCTTTGCTTTTCCAAAAGGTAGGCAACTACGTAATGGCTGACAAGATCTCGATTCAGGTCTAAAACCAGAAACACGCATAAGTATGTGAGTATATTGACTTCAAATTAACTTAAGCAACTTTGAACTTAACTTTACCAAACATAACTTTTAACTAATATAGACCCTCTAAAAAGTCTTATTTCAAAGTGATGAAAAGGATGATATTTGTAAATCCTTGGTGATAGCCAAACTCTTGCGGGTGTTTTCATCATGCATCGTCAAGGTCTGACAATGACGCATTCAGACACCTTCAACACTAATGACTGTTTTACCATTTGCACCACTACTGTGTCACAAGATGGCTGGGCTCAGTGACCACCATCCTACTGTCTGCCTGACAGCCACGCTGTAGATAAACTGATGGTGTCTGTTAATCTGGGGAGTTTACACTTGAGGTTTAGGGTTAGTACACCATGCCAAGTCAGCAAGCAGCAGGTTGTAGCAGGACTTGCTGTGCTCAGGTGCAGACAGGTAAGGGAGATATCGCCCAAAGCCTTTTAAGAGAATTCTGCTGCGTTTGTCTTAAGTATACTGAAAACAAATGTGGAAGCCGAATATCTTGTGTTTAAAGGATGTGTTTTTTTAGGGCAGGTAGATGCTGTGTATACATTTTTGGTTGATCATGACTGCAGTTATTTGTGTAATGATGAGCAAAAGCATTATAATTTGTGTCAGTAAAGTACATCAGATTGCAGAAGTCTGCTGTATACTATCAACTAACCGTTAAAATGTGTTCTGTACAGATTTGTGTTTAGTAAAAAATTTTGTGGGTGCATCTAATGTGATTGTGGATAATTCCTTTAGTGAGCACTAGAACTACATTGATATTGCAAATAAATGGCACTGTCAGAATCATAATTTATTCTTGGCAAATCTCTCCTCTTCAAAAAAGTAATTGGTTTTTGTTGATGCAAATGAAGAAAACTACTGAAAAAAATTCAGTAGATTTCTGTGCGCTTGTTTATCTTCTAAACCATAACAGGTGCAACTTTAAATAGTGCTTTCAAGGTGTGGTCCCCAGTGAGCAACATAGTGCATTTCTGACCAACAAACCACATTTTTCACACATCAAATAAAGTGTGGCATGTATCAAAGTGGCCTAAACCAAAGAGGCTGCTATATATAAACTTAACAAAATTATATACACAACACTTTTGTTTTTGCCCCCATTTTTCATGAGCTGAACTCAGAAGACTTTTTCTATATTCACAAAAAGCCTATTTCTCTCAAATATTGTTCACAAATCTGTCTAAATCTGTGTTAGTGAGCACTGTTCCTTTCCCGAGATAATGCATCAGAAAACCAGTAAGTATCTGTTGTGACCACCATTTGCCTTATGTTGTGCAACACATCTCCTTTGCATAAAGTTGATCAGGTTGTTGATTGTGGCCTGTGGAATGTTGGTCCACTCCTCTTCAATAGCTGTGCAAAGTTGCTGGATATTGGCAGGAACTGGAAAACTCTGTCGTATACGACATGTCCGGTGAGTATGCTGGCCATGCAAGAACTGGGATGTTTTCAGCTTCCAGGGATAATGTACAGATCCTTGCAACATGGGGCCGTGCATTATCATGCTGCAAGCTGAGGTGATGGTCGTGGATGAATAGCACAACAATGGGCCTCAGGATCTCGTCACGATATCTCTGTACATTCAAAATGCCATCAATAAAATGCACCTGTCTTCGTTGTCCATAACATACGCCTGCCCATACCATAACCCCACTGCCACCATGGGCCACTTGATCCACAACGTTGACATCAGCAAACCCACATGACACCATACACGCTGTCTACCATCTGCCCTGTATCTCTGAAGAGCCAGATACCATCGAATGTGAGCATTTGCCCACTCAAGCTGGTTACAACAACGAACTGCAATGAGACTATTTCTGACAGTTTGTGCTGCTGTCGGGGCGGCTGGTCTCAGATGATCTTGGAGTTGAAGGCTGGTGTGGTTACACGTGGTTTGTGGATGTGAGGCTGGTTGGATGTACTGCCAAATTCTCTGAAATGCCTTTGGAGACGGCTTATGGTAGAGAAATGAACATTCCAATTTACGCTTCCTCTAAACCTGCGACATCTGTGGCATTGAGCTGTGTGATAAAATTGCCAGCCTACAGTATTGTGGCCAGCCTAAGGCACACCTGTGCATTAATCATGCTGTCTAATCAGCATCTTGATATGCCACACCTGTGAGGTGGATGGATTATCTCTGCAAAGAAGAAGTGCTCCCTAACCCAGATTTAGACAGATCTGTGAACAATATTTGAGAGAAACAGGCCTTTTGTGTACACAGAAAAAGTCTTAGATCTTTGAGTTCTGCTCATGAAAAATGGGGGCATAAACAAAAGTATTGCGTTGCGATCACATTTACCACAGATTAATGTATTTCCACATGCTAAATCCAGTCATTTCAATAGCACTCCACTCCTACTGCAGGTATGAAGAGCTGCATGGTTTGAGGGTAACTTCTGTTTGAGCTTCATGCATCCTTACACTAATGATAAGAGACAATGGATCTTTTTTGCAAGCAAAATGTTGCCTTATTTCACTAATATAACTACTCCTAGTAATTTACTTTAGGGTAGATTTTTAGGGAGTTTTCTTCAGTTTATGTTTTACCCCTGTGTTTCTAAACAGAATATCAGTCTTCATGGGCAGGGGGTCCCTAACCAGCACCAGCAGACCCACTCAAGAATGGCCAACCACGACAGCAGCATAGTGATCCAGCAGGCACTGCCTTCTCCTCAGTCCAGTTCTGTCATCACTCAAGCCCCTTCCACCAACAGACAGATTGGGTAAGTCGCCCCACTCATCATCACATGAACATTGTCACTGGTGCAATGTTCAATAGACGATGGCCAGTGTTTAATATTAGTCCAAGGTCCATGCCACTGTTTGCATTTCTCCTATCAGAATACAGCAGATGACTTGCACAAGGTGGAGAAGTAGTGATTATGTTCTTCAAAAGACCGTGTTTGAGTCTAAGTTAGAGTTTGTTTGTATGTCATGTGGACAGCAGTGAACAACAGCTGGATTCTTGGATTTGGATTGGAGTGTCTTTTTCTTAAAAGAACGGTTCAACCCAAAATTAAAAATGGATTATGGACATGATTGTTAACTTGTGTATTATTAGATGTTTTTATCAGCTGTTTAGTCTCTTATTCTCACGGCACCCATTCACTGCAGAGGATTCATTTGTGATTAGGAGATGTATGCTTAATTTATCAAAATACGTTCAGATAAATTTTGAAACAAAATGAGACCCAAAATCAAGATGGGGGTCAAAGTGAAGATAAGCATTTGATAAGGTTTTGCATTTCACACATTCAGAGTTTCATATACCCACACCAAAACTCTCATACACTTTTACCCACTTAAAAAAGCACATTGCTGACAACAGAAGAGACTTGCTTCTTAAAAACGTTCACTGAAAAGAGCAAATCATTGTTTAATGCTATAACAATTACAGTAATCAGCCAAATGTCCTTGAAAGAGCACATTCCTGGGAAGATTGTAACACTCTTTGGATGTTCCGTGGTTTTCTCGTGTGTGAGTTTGTGAATCTTTCCAGTTGTCCCTGAAGTGACTCTTAAAGTTCTCCGTGTCGTGCAGCCAGCTTGGGTGTGTTCCACAGTGATGACATCAGTGGTACAGCTCTGGTGGGGATATCAGCTTTTTGGGATGACGCCCCTCTTGCGCAAACACATCCCACTGCTGACCCGTCTTTCTTTTTTCTCCAACAGCCTTATTCCCTATTTCTTGATGTCTTTCTCTCTCTGTCTCTTTGTTGCGTCAGAATGCGCCCTGTCTGCAGTATAATCACTACCTGAAACATATGATGGGCCGCAGGGAGAGGACACTATCATTTTCAGTCGTGGTGGAGGTTTAGGATGAAGATTAGAGGGTCTGGTCTGCAGCCGACTCCAAATTCACAGATTTAATGTGTAAAACAACAACTTTCATAATTAAACTGTCACTTAGCAAATTGATATACTGTACGGGTATCAGTCCCTAAGTGTTTGGAGAAGCGTACTGTATATATACAATCAATAACACACTCTTAACTTCATATTTGTGTATGTGTTTGATGATTTTTCTGAAGAAATACTGCACATCTTTATGCCAGTGGTAAAACAAGATAGAATGTAGATGCCCAGATTGGACAGCTTGTGAATATTGGATGGAAGGCCTGTCAGTCAAGTTGCTTGATGGTCTGACAGTGCATTTCTTCTGGGAAAGGGATGGAATTACAGTCGAAGAAAGAGAGAGAGACTAGTTAGTTCTTTGCTTTGTTAGTAGACACTTCTCAGTAGACAAATCTGTAAAGAAGTTATGAAAAATACACAGATTTTTATGACCAAACCAAAGTTATTTATTTTAATTTGGGGGGGGTTTGTATACCATCTGCACAATACTCTTTGTTAGAAGGGTTTCTGCAGGGGCCAGGGCAGTGATGCTGAAAGCTGCTGTGAATGCTCTGCTGTGTTTTAAATTGCAGCAGTAGAAATGGGAGGTGAATATGAATTCATGCAGAGAATATGCAATGCCCATGCCGTTTTTGTGTTGGGACACGAGTGTGCATGTGCTAAAGCTGTAAAGAAACAGTTTATAACACTCATTATGGATGTACATTCATGCAGCTCATCATAAAGTCCTCAGCCTTTTATGGAAATTGTATATTTTATTGAGAGAAGCTGTAGTCTTAAAGTAATTGGTCAATATCATATAATCTGTCAAGAACTTGTATGGGTCACATTTCAAACCCAAATCAAACAAAAGAAATACAAAATTACATTTATGCGAATAAATGGCAATATTATTTGAATGGCAATTTTATGTCATTTCATGGCAATTAAGCAAATGTTTACTCCAGGTCTCATTATTTAAATTAGTTAATATTTATCATTTTAGTATTAATTTTATTTTAGTGGTATTGATATTTATTTATATGATATTTTCTGTTAATCTATTTTGAATTATTATTATTTTTTTATATTTTTGGTTAGTAGTTAGTTTTTTTGCATTAGTATTTGTTTTTTAAATATTTAAATGATTATATTTTTGTATTTTTATTAATTCGTTTTAGTTATTATTTTATTTTAGTTACTTGATGTAACTTAAAATTAAACTTAAAATATATTTTTTTCTTTTTTCAGTGAATGTTTCTTTTATTTCAAGTAACAATTTATTTTTTATTTTTATGGTTGTAGTTAACGATAATATCCTACGGGCAGTGGTTGTGTTGTACCCCCCTCTGGTTGTGTTGTATGTGTGTGTGACCTGGATATGAAGATTTATTTCATTTTAATTTTAGTTTTTTTACCCCCTAAATCTTCGTTGATGTCCACTGAAAACTGCAACTCTCTATGACTCCATAAGTGTGAGAGTGTTGTTTTGTTATGGGGACTGTGGGGGTCAGGGGTCAGCCTATGGAAGCGTGTATCAGTGTGTTTGGAAATGTCCACCTCAGCGGGAAAAAGGCTTTCAATCCCCTTAACACAGACACTCCACTTCCCGCAGGAAGCCATCGAGGCCAGCTAGTGCCTCTGTCCACAAACTGTTTAATCTTCTCTTCCTGCTTCTCTCAACCGAAGAATCATGCCATGATTGAACTAAAAAGTTTTGTAGTATTGACGTACATGATTTAGAAATACTTTGCTGTTGTGAAATGTTAGTGTCTAAATATTACACTGTTCCTAGAAAAGAGGGGTGAATCATACATTTGTATCAGATGGCATGCTTACAGAGTAGCCAGAATGTTACTATTTGCATTGGTGGAATGATATCAGCTATATACTGTGTGTATATATAATATCTGAGAAGACTCACTATTTAGGAGCTAATTGTAGGCAGATTTGTCAGTGGCGCATTCTAAGCTTGTCTGCTTTCTAAGAATATATTGTCCCTGGTTAAATTATCCGAAATAGAATAAGCAATATTGACACGCACTTTGCACACGCAGTATTGGCTTACAGTACTGACTCACATCTTCCAGACACAACAGGTTGCCACATGAAATTATATAAAATTAAATAATATAACAAGATAAAATAAATAGAAAATATCAGTAAATTATAAAATGTACAACTACAAAACCAGATTTGTTTTCTGCACCCCTCTGTCTGCAAATGTAATTACCTGGACAGTGATTGTGAATGACTACAGTAGGCTTAATCCAGGGTCCATCTGCTTTCTGAGCTTTTTTGGATGTGAAGAGTGACAGAGTTATACGGCGTCCATTGAATTAGGATAACAAGTCATTTTCATTGCTCCGCCATGTTTACTGAAGAGATCTGGAGGCTTGGAATCAATTAAGATTGGCTTTCCTCGAGTCTGTCTGCTTAACAGGGCTCAGGCGGGGGGCCCACAGCTGTGGAACGCAAGGACCCTCAACCCCCAACTTCTCCTGTGATTCTCCAAGCGTTCCTCTGGGTTTTTCCCTTTATTCACACCAGCCCTGCTAAAAAGGCCGGCATATGTTACATTTTGGATGCCTGTCATGCTAACATACCGTAGAAATGCCAATTTTTCTCATCTTATACCCACCCTTATGTCTGCCAAACTTGCTTAACTTACTTTCATCTGTGAACACAAAGATATTTTGAAGAATGTTCCAGTTGTATTTTTGGACCCCACTGACTTTCATTGTATTTTGATCGGCTGCAGTATGATGGTTCACAAGATAGACCGACAAGCATCAAAAACCAGCACTAACCACCATAAACCTGGTCTTTTCAGAAGAGAATACAGTCTGTCACATATACAGGGAGTTTGACAAATAAACAGTTTAAAGACTGGACTAACAGAAAAAAAGGAAAAGGAAACGACAGTGCACAGGGAATCTGAATGTCATGGCTATTCAAAGGGTCCAAATGATTTGAATGTGAATTACTAACATCTGTTCCTGAGTCATGTCAGTGTTAAATATGTTAGACATAGTCAGTCGGCTTGAGATAAAACATTGTGAGGGAGCTCAACCTCTTTGTCATAAGAAAGTCCAGGGGTTGGAGAACATACGGGTATCAGTGAATACTGAATGTAACTAGTGTCTGAGCGGTAGCCGTACTGAAGGAGAGATGGATATGGGAGGACAAGTTCAGCAACAATAGTTCTTTTCTTCTGGAGCTGTGGTGATTGACACGCATTTTTAGTCGAAATGCTCTTGTGACCGACAAGATGCAAAATGGATGGCAAGGCAAACTGTCGTTGGTGACATATGAACTGATAATCAGGAAAACCTCAGTGTTAGTTCCTGTGAAACGTTTCCTGTGAAACATCCAGTGAAACCAGAGCAGTTAATATTAAAATAAATTCTCAACACTCAGTATTAATCACTGCCAAACAAGCATGCGAACAGTTAGCATGCTAATTAAGACTTTTAGCTTCCTAAATCAAAATAACTCTTTAGTATAACATTTGCATTCCATATAAAAAAATAACACTCAGCAAAACTACAAATATGCTAACAAGTAGCATGCTAATTAAGACTTTTAACTTCATAAAACAAAAATAGCTCTTTTGAATAGCACACTTACTTTTCTATTACTAAAGAATCAGAAGAAAAAAAAAACTCCATCAGAGTTTCCTCACTTCAACATGTTATAACATCTCATGCAAAATCAAGATAAAGCTATTTGTTTTTTGTGTGTGTAGCCTATACATATACTGTATATAGCCTATGTAATAATTAATGTTTGTGACACTTTGACATTTGTATGAGTTCCCCTTTCAGACGCGGAATAAATGGGAGGAAAGTATTAAACTGAATCATGCGACATGATGATTAACATTTGCGTTTGGCAAATTACTGGTATTTGCAGCATTGTTTAACGCCCCAAATAAGCATTTCTTAATGCAGGTGCTAATTTGAGCTGCTCTTGGCAGATTACGTTGGTCATTATGGAAATAAGATGTTGCGTCTGTGTTCTTTAATGTGCGCAATGTCATTAAATCACACACAGAATTTTCCCCATGCAATCCAAAGTGGAAATTATTCATCAATTGTAGATGTTTATAAACATTTACTAATCATTAGTACCTTCTTGAGCAGTCATTTTGATGGCAAAACGTGTCTAAAATGACAGGAATTTACCCATTTTCAAATTTTTACAACATACAACATTTACTATTTTTTGTATCTTTATTGGCACTGGACTTTTAGCTACTGTAACAAAGTTTGTGTAAAGAGTGGTTAGTTAAGTTTAGCTAAATGCTTGGTAAAGACATTACACACATCGTAATTTGGGTGCAAAACATGTTTTTATTGTCTCAAAAGTTATATTAGTATATGATTGTGAATTATTGAAAAACTGAATATTCCTTGAATTATACATCAACGTGGGAAATGGGGGGGGGGGGGGGGGATTAAGAAAATACTTGATTTATCGTTTAGCAAAACAATTGTGATCAAATCGACCCCTGTACACTGCTGACCCCTTACCCACCCCTTAAACCAACCCATACACCAAACCTGTCCCTAACCTACCCGTATCACACCTCTACAGCAGTAAAAGCTTTTAATCATTGTATAAGATCTGTTAAAATCAACAACAAGCACATTAGTTCACATTTCTAGATATGTGAATATATATATTAACTAACGATTCGTTAAGTATTACATAATGTTTATTAATGATTTATTAATTAAAGTTATTATAAAGTGTTACCGCCCTGTTTAGTAAATCTGGCCCTAAATATCATGACTTATTGACGTTTGTAAAATGAATAATGCTTTTTTATGCATTTGCACTATTAAACGAATTGTGCAATTCATTCAATTGCCCGCAGGAATTTCTTGTAGCTCCACTGCGAATTCAATGCCATTTGAAAGTTGAAGCAAACCTGAACCGCTCACTATTCTGCAGTGCGTGCAGTTTGCATGCTTGTGTGTTTTCACACCTCTAAACATAAGAGGAGCTGGTTTTCACACCCATAAATAACAGGAAGATTGTGTGGTATTTTTGGTGGTTGAATAGGAAGTGATGTTAACCTGTTCTAACCGTTAGAAAGGGGCGTGTCTGAATTCCATTCTGAGTACCTACTGAATTTGATGGGGAACTTACTTCTTGACCGTTGATGAAGTACAGTCTGTAGGTATACCGGCATGTGTTACGAACATGCTTCACCCGTACTGAAAAAAACTGCATATGCTAGTTAGGTATGTTTTGAAACACGGCTGCTGGTTTGACCTGGTTTAAGCTGGTCCTTAGCTGGTTTTTAGCTGTTCATACTGTATGTGGGTTCTAAGCTGGTCCTAAGCAACTAGCTCCTGCTCAGGACCAGCTTAGGACCAGCACATGACCAGCTTAAACCTGTTCAAACCAGAAGGCATACTTTAAAACATAAATAACCAGAATAAACTGGATTTTTCAACACAGACCATATGTTCTTTGACCTGAAAATATTTTTCTCTGTGTAACACAAATACTGTTTAACCACACAGATAGCTTTCTTAGTAGCTGATATAGCTGCTCAAGTCACAGTACTTAACTTAACCACATCACAATCACTTCACACTCATCAGATCGAGTTTGGCATTTGACCTACTCATTTGATATGCTAATTTAAACCTTTTTTTTGCAATTGTACCTTGTGTGCCAATTATTGCTTGTATTTAGATTTTATAGCTCACAATTTGACTGTATTTTTTTTGTAATTGTGACTATAGCTTCCAATTAAATATTAATCATAACTAATATCTAACTTTGTACTTTGCATGAGACTTGAACTTTTATTTTGTAATATACTTCGCAACTCTGAATTTATTTCTTGTAATTGTGATTTTTAGTTTTTACAAAGTTATTTCCTGTAATTCAGAAAATTCTCACAATTGCTACCTTATATTTCTTAATTGCAACTTTTAGTATCTTAAATTGAGACTTTGTATAAAAAATAAATCATAAAATAAATGATAAAAAATATAGTTCTTTGTACTTTGCATGTGACTTTGAAATTGTGAATTTATTTCTTGTAATTTTGACTTTTTTATCTCACAATGGGAATGTATATCTTATAACTGTCTGATTTCAAACTTTATCCCACAGTTACCTCATTATTGCCTAATACAAAAAAAATCTTACTTTGTACTTTGCATTGGACTTTATAATAAATTTATTTATTATGATTTTGACTTTATATCTGTATATGACTTTATTTCCTATAATTGGGACATTTATTTCTCATAATTGTAATCTTATCTCACAATTGCAACTTTATATTGTACAGTGAGATTTTCTATGTTACAACATGACTGTATGTTTTATGATTTCCTTTGTTTTTCTCTTATAAAAGACAAGAAACAAAACTTGATTATTGTTCTCTTAGGACACTGTAGAATTGAAACGCTCACATACTGCGCAGTTTTATGACTCCAACCTGTCAAAACTTGATACTTGCTCTTTGGGACTCTGATTCACCCTAGTCGAGGCAGCGTGCAGTGTTGTTTTTGTACGAGGCTGCATAGGAGAGCCCTCCCATACCCTCCCCACCCCCCCTCTGGTTCTTCTTGTGGGCCAAAACACAGACGTCATCGATTTCTTCACAGACTGCTTTCAATCACATTGATCAGAAAATGCAGAGCCCCATTGTTAGGATTTAAACTTCGTGAACCCTCTGATGGAAAAAAAAAACTTACTGTGGTTGATGTTTTAGCTAATTACACCATGCTGAGAAAGCCAAAACTTGTGGTCACCCACTCTGAAAAGATCTTTCCATTTAGGGTGGCATCTACTGGATACCCAGTGAGTGTGTATGTCTTGTGCATGTCTGAAAGAGAAAGAATTTCAGAGGACAGGGGGAAACAGAAAGAGAGAGAAGACAGGCGGGCAGGATGTACATCTGAGCTGAATTAGAGTGAGCTCATTGTGTACGGCGTAGGGTTTAATAGTGCGTTTGGAGAGGAACGCCCAGGCCCTGCTCCTCTCATTCCAGCACCACTGTGTCATCCCTCGTCCACCACACAGACACATGCAGAAACGCACACACTCCTACAAAGACAGAGAGAAAGAGAAAGACCCCCGGAGCAAACATCAGGAAGACATGAACTGCTGGTCAGAGGAAGAGAGGGATCAGGGGTAGATTGAAGACTGGGGACCTAGATTGAGAATATGAAAGGATGGAAAAGGGAAAGAGGAAAGGATGTAGTGTGCTGGATAGACAAGAGAAACAAAGTGATAAAATAAAGTCTTTTATATGGATATAAAAAAGAGAGACAGGTGTACTGTGGGGTCCATAAGTCTGAGATCACATTGAATATGTGCGATTTAAAATCTAATTTTAATGAGGAAATAAAGTTTTAGGACTTTGAAAATGTAAAAAAAAAAAATAAATAAATCTAAAACGACAAAAATTTTATCAATAAAGTTAAACAAGTTAGTATTTAAAAGGGATAGTTCACCCAAGAATGAAAATTTTGTCATCATCTATTTACCCGTTCCAAACCTGTATGAGTTTCTTACTCATGTTGAACATAAAAGAAGATGTTTTGAAGAATGCTGGTAATCAAACAGTTGATGGTCCCCATTGACTTTAGTGTTCATTTTGCCTATGAAAGTCAGTGGGATCCAACAACTTTTTGGTTCTTCAAAATTCTTCAAAATATCTTATTTTGTGTTCACCATATACAGGTCTGGAACAACATGTGGGTGAGAAAATGATGACAAAATATTAATTTTGGGGTAAACTATTTCTTTACTCTATTCTATATTCTAAAACTAAAAAGTACATTTGTGTTAATGTCCACGATCAGTGACACACTCGTCTAAATTTGGTCAGGCTCTTTGTCTGTATAGATATACAGTATTTCCTTAGAAAACATACTGTAGTGCAAAAATACAAATAGACATGGTATGTTTTCATTGAATTATATTTATTTTAAAAATGTGATAAAGTTCAAGGTGTACATTGCATATGGCTGGTTTCACAGTTTTTCAACACAAAAGAACATTTGTTACCTGTTTTCTAAGGATTTTCATTGGGAACTGATAGGATCTTGTGAAGTGGTCTTCAAATGACAGGTGTCATTTTTTGGAATTACAGTATATGTGTGATTCATTCACAAAAAATGCCCCATTATACACTGCAAAGTTCTTTTTTTGTTCTTCACTCATAAAAAGGGGTTTGAAGTTTGTGATTGCAAACTTTCTGGGGTGCGGAAAGTTGTCTGGAAAGTTTGTCCTGGTGGGCTGCTTCAAACCATCAAAACGAACTCCGACCAAACTTTGGCCAGATTTTGTCCAAAATCACATCACCCATTTCTTCTTCGCTTTTGCTTGAAGTATACTTTAGACTAAAATCTTACTTAAAACAAATAGTGTCTATTTTAATTCTATGTTCACTTTGTGCTTATTAAAGCCTGTTCACACCAAAAACTATAACTATAAAGAAAACCATATTAGCGTCCACTCCAACACACAATAATGTTCTGGTCATTATAAACACATGCTGCATTTATGTACTCTGCCTCTTTAAATGCTCGAGCTCTTTAAAGTCGGATAGATTTATTGACTGTGTTTTTATATGTTTTTATTGTTCATCAGTTGTAAAAATCCTTCTGAAAGTGATTCCAAAGACATCGTTCCTCTGTGTTGTTTAGTTGTGGAGACCGTGGACTTGCCTATTCTCATAGAATCGGAATGATTATTAAAATGTTATAATTATAATAGTTATCATCCTTGGTGTGAAAGGTCATTTATTACAAAAGAAGCTGGTGTGGAATTAAACACTTTCCCCAGTAAACTTAATGTTACAGCAACAAAGAGTTTTTTTTTAACTTGAATGTTGGAGTTTCATCCATCTTTTCACAATGAATGGTTTAAATCGCTATTACATGTCTTTTGCATTTCCATGGCTAAAAGCATTATCGATTAGCCATGGGAAGGATTCAAATCAGTGTGATGAATTGACTGACAGGTGGGGGTGGAGCCTAAAACCTCCCCGGGTCAGTCATGCTGGAGAGCTTCTCAGCATAGTTTCGGTCTCGGGAAGAAACAACTGGCTGGCTTTGAGCCAAACCACTCATTCTGTTTGTCTGTCTCTCTCTCTTTCCCCCTCACACACTCTTTCTCTCTCAGCCGGCAGCGATGAGAGATGTATCCGTGCATAATTGGGGCTTTGTGGTGAGCTGTGCCATGCTTGCTCGCCCCGAGGTATTCCAGGGTAAGTCTCTTGCCGTTGTTCTCATTGACAGGCCTCGACTTTACATGGACCTTATGTCTATGTCACCGCCGCCTGTCAACGAAGTCCCTCCCCCGAACGGTGCTTTTTCATCGCCCCATCCCCAACGGTCTTTAATGAGACTCAGGCTCCCTCATGGCCCTTTTCAGCTTGATTTATTTGATCAGATTCATATGATTCTACCCACTCTGCAGTCCTTGGGCCCGTGGCAAGCCCGCTCTCTCGCACTCTCTCTCTGAGTGTGATTAAAGTGGTAAATCAGGGGCAGGTCCTGTGCTGTG
Organism: Carassius auratus; assembly: GCF_003368295.1. Classification (NCBI taxonomy): domain Eukaryota; kingdom Metazoa; phylum Chordata; class Actinopteri; order Cypriniformes; family Cyprinidae; genus Carassius; species Carassius auratus. Next base: position 15,170,486 of record NC_039258.1, read on the forward strand.
TTTACTCGGAGCGCCAGGCAGCTGCAAGCTGTTTGGCCTCTCTCTGTTTCTCCCGCTGTTTAGGCCCATTGCCATGGAGACCGCACCACCGTCTCCCAGCGGCTGGAACCATGCCTCGGGCTGTTTTGGTTACATTCACACAGTGAATGTAAAAAAAAAAAAAAAAAAACACTGAAAAACGTTTTTGCACTATCGCTGCTGCAGTGTCCGCTCAAGTTAGTGTGGTGCAATGAGAGAGAGAGAGAGAGAAAGAGAGAACATGGTATTCAGAGAGAGCAGGAGAGATGGTGAGACTTAAAAAGAGAGATAGATTGTGGTGGTGGGGGGGGGGGGGTGCAAGAAGCCAAGAGCATTACATCATTGCTGGAGTGGAGTCAGAAGGGAAGGATATGAGTCAGTGGGCTGACTGTGCCTGGCTCTCTCTCTCGTTCTCTTTCTGGCATTCGTCTCTCTCTCTCTCTCTCTCTCTCTCTCTCTCTCACTGAAGTAGTAGTCAAGCCTCTTATGCTCACTTTAGTTGGGCATTTAGAGATGAATGTATGCGCTTATAGCATCATTTAAACAACTTTATAATGTCTCCAACTTACTAAGATTATGAAATATTATGTTTATACTGTGTTTAGGACAGCCGTACAAAGACTACATGCAACATGTATTGATTATGAAAAGGCTTGAATTATTTGTAGAATCTGACAATGTTCTAAAGTTCTTGAAATTCCCTTCTAAATTGTTCAAAAATGCAATGTGTATTACTATAGAAAATCCAGAATCTTCTAGGAAACGTCAATGACTTGGTATAAAATAGCATTGAATATACAGAAAAAAAAAATATATATATATAGAAAAGCATTGTATATCAATATGCAGAATAAGGACTTTTCTTGAATTGTTTTCCCCTTCTCAATTATGTATAGAATGAATTGATTATCACTGTCCAGAGTTTTTTGTCTTTTTGTATTCTAGAATTTAATACGATTATGCCTGCACTTATGATGAAATATCATCTTCAGGACAGCCTAAAAAGGCCAAATGCAACATGTATTGCTTATGCAAAGGCTTGATTATGTGTAGAATCTAAAATTAAAAAAAAAAAAAAAAAAAAAATTCCTCATAGATTGTATCCAAGACTTAAGTGTTGAATATCACTTTACAGAATCGTGAATCGTCTAGTAATATTCAGTATTTTTGTTTGATTATGTATAGACTAGCAGTGAATATTACCATTCAGAATCTTTTTAGAATTTATAGTTTTAGAATGTTTTTTTTTAATTGCATTCTAGTAATGCTTTGAATGCCATTTTCTAAAATCCACAAACTTCAAGTGTCCTCAAGATTAATCTAGTTTTCTTTAGATTTCGTAAAAAGAATTTTATGTTCTAGAATGTAGTAAATATGGCTCTTAAAGTGTTTTAGATTTCTACAATGCTTCTAAAAGTGACTTTGACTTATTGCATTACATGACTCAATGCTGTTAGTAAATCACTAATATAAATGTAAAACACTTTAGAGCCATATTTACTGCATTCTAGAACATAAAATTCATAGAATTTTAAAATGTTTAACATTTTCTTACTGCTATTTACGCCATTATTTAATTTCCAAAAAAAGCATGTCCATTTTGTGCTTTCATGTCTGCGAGAGAAGCTAATTTGACCTCCTCTTGATATATTGCATTGGTAATTCTAGAAATAATCTGGCTGTGTCTGTGTTTTTAATTTGTTCATTGTCAGTAGATCACCCACAGAACTTTACACTCACATCAGTGCTTTTATGGGATTGCAGTCTCATCTCAATTTGCCCTGTTTAGTAAATCTTGTTCTAAATCTTCAATATTTTCCTTTACATTCTGAATGTCTGTGTAAAATCTACTACTGTAGATTTATTCCTTGCAATATTATACTCTGTAATGCATTCTCAGTTATTTTTTACTTAGATTCTGTTCTAGAATTAAGTGAATATGTTACCGTAAATCAGTCTAATCTTCTTCAATAATTTTTTATTTAGATTTGATCATTTTACAAGCGCATATAATTCTCTAAGGGCCATTTATTATACACAAACTGAATGAATTTCTGAGTAAATCATTCTCAAAACCATTCTTGCATAAATGGATGCATTGAGCTATATGTGACAATTTAGATACAGTAACAGTCCTTTCACAATGATTTAAACAGACTTCTGCTTGTGTTTCCTGAATAAAGCTGCCTATTCTGTACTAGAATGCATTATGTATTGTTTGTAAATGCTTGAAAAAGTCACAGTGAGATTACCCTATGATGCTATAACCCTATACACAAGGAGAGGATAGAGTAACATCTTAATTCTCCAAGACTTGAGGCTCTCTAGGAAGGTCAGTGAGGTTGGGTTTGGTGTCTTTTAGCTCAGAGAGAGAATGATAGTGGAGGATCCTGCTGAAATCGAGAGAGAAAAAGAAAAGATAGCAAGGAATAGAAAGGGAAGAGTGATGTCATGTTGGAACAAGGAGAACGTGTGCGTAATGTGAGAGGAGAGGGTCAGGATTGCACTGTGTGTATGTGTGTGTGTGTGTGTGTGTGTGTGTGTGTGTGTACATATGCCCACCCCTCACCCTCCGGGGGTCTTATTATCCCCTCTGAAATGACAGCCTGTCATTAATACAAAATATACACTAGACCATACAAACACATTAACACACACAGACAGTCATGCACTTACACCCACATGAGCAGTAATTCTGGGTGTATGGAAAGTTTTTGTCTTATGATATTTTGCCCTTTCATAACAAGTTTATTCTTTATTCTCTGTTGACACTTTTTATTTCTTACTCGCTGAGGAGCAAGTGAGCGAGTTTGACAGGGAACCTGTACAGCGTCTAAAGCGTCTTTCTTCCCGTTGGCCAGATTGAGCTCTTAATTAGGACCGTTTCCTGCTCGCTGAGATTTAATATGCAGCAGGACTGGCCCATAGAGAGTTGCCCTGCTCTCTGTTTCTGTTTCCCACTCTCTTTTCCTTCACCTCAGTTGTAACAGGCCAAGACTTTCTTCAGCCTGTGTTGGCTGAATAGTTGTTCAGAGCTGAGTAGTGGCTGTTCTCCATGCAAAAATATAAAACTTTTTATATAATCTAAATGTCCTTTATGTTTAATTTACACTAGAAAACAAAAGGAGACAGACTCAGGCTGCCTCTGAATATGCATACAGTACACCCCTACTATAAAGTAGAAAAACTTTATAACCAAGATTTTAAAGTGTGCATCCAATGGACCCACAAGACCATGGGAGAAGAGTTGTGAACGGCAGACGCAACATGAGAAAATGACAACATGATAAATATGGTATGTCTGGATTACATTCATACTGCATACATTTATACTTAAATAGAATAGTCGCAAAGTACTTAAATTCAAAAGTCTACTCAGAGTTTGCGATTTTGGATGCAGTTTCAGTCATTAGTGGCGGTTGATGAGTGCAGGTTTTGCGTTATTAGCGGAATGCTAATGTTGTTTTTTTGCTAAATGTGTTAGATCGAAGTAATATAGTTCACTGCAAAATTCATCTTTTGTAAACTTATACTCACCTTTATACCATTTTCACATACTATCTTTTGTGGAACGCAAAAAGAGTCTTTTTACTTGATATCAAAAGTGAATGAGATTAGGGATTTCAATATAACATAAAGTCCAATAAAAGTAGCTTGTATACACCATTTCAAGTACGTATTTTACGGACTATAAGTCACACTTTTTTTCATAGTTTGGCTGGTCCTGCGACTTATAGTCAGGTGCGACTTATTTATAAAAATGTATTTGACATGAACCAAGAGAAATGAACCAAGAGAAAACATTACCGTCTACAGCCACGAGAGGGCGCTCTGTGCTGCTCATTGCTCCTGTAGTCTACACTAAGCAGCATATAGCGCCCCCTCGCGGCTTTAGTCTGTAATGTTTTCTCTTGGTTCTTGGGTCTAAATAAATGGGACTTATAGTCCAGTCCGACTTATATATGTTTTTTTTCCTCATCATGATGTATTTTTGGACTGATGTGACTTATACTCAGGTGCGACTTATAGTCCGAAAAATACGGTATTAAGAATCTATACATATGTTTTTGAGAAACCTGTTGTGACATCTTAAAACTGCATACTTGAATAAATGTAAATGAGATTTGACAGCTCAGAGGAATATTTATAGAAAACAATTTAAATTTGGCTCCGTTTCTCACACAAATGTCCCGGATGGCAACTTTTTATACAAACATTAGGAAATAAAATATTATTGTAGTTTATTGTTGGTTTTTGTCGATTTTGGTGCTCGACTGCCTCACTTTTATTTATGGAAAAGAGTAGTTTTCACAATAAAGTGAGTTTTATTTAGGGGTGAACTATTCCTTTAAAATATGAGCCAAATCTCAGCTGGGTGTGTATATGTGTGTATGTTTCAGAGATGTGAGGTTACTAAGCATGTGATGGATTGGAGTGTTAGACACAAATGACAATATGTCAGAATGTTAATGACCGTATGTGCTTGTGTGTGTGTATGCGTACACAGTAATCATGCAGTGTAAATGCTGCTATTTAGGCCAGATAAATACAGGTATTTGTTCAGGTGGGGACCCCCTCCTTTCCCTTTCAGCTGTCCGTCAGCTCTCCAATCAGACTGAAATAATGCTTGTCATCCAAGGCTAAAGGTTATTCAGACAAGCCGCGTTTCTCCACACTGTGTGGTAGTCCAAGTCTATAGGTGATATAATGAAGTTAGTGAGTGCTATATTTGACACAATCTGCCTATATATCAGTGCGGTTAGGGGAAGTGATAGCTTTGTGCCAACCCAGATAGGAAGTTAAAGCGGTTAGTGTGTTGAAACTACTTATTGTGTGCCACACTTGAGGTTATTTTAAGTGCATTACCTGTATGAGAGAATGGCTTATAGATGTTGATTGTATTATGCTATTAAACTCTCTCATATGTTAGCAGACTTCACCAACTATGAGAGAGATTTGTAGCGAGCTGTTGTCAAATTCATCTCGCCATCTTTTTTGTATTCATCCACACCCACGCTTTTATTGAAGAATGCCAGGTTTGATCAGCCTTAAGACAAGAGCCAGTAAACCTCCATTGAGAGCTTCCAGCTGAATGTCTCTTGCTGGGAAAGCCATTCTGTCTATCAGTGCATGCCTGAGTACTTCTAAAAGGGATAGTTCACCCAAAAATCAATGACATGATGCTTTTGATAAAAAAAAGAAGAAGAAAAAATAAAATAACTATATTTCAATGTCAGTAAGTGTTTTAAAATATCAGATAAATAAATATAAGCCCCCTTTATGTAAAAACAAAGTTGCTGATAATTATGAATTGATTATTCAAAGTGTTTGTGAAAAAAAAAATATTGTCTTTAAGGTGTAAAGAATTTTTTTTTAATGTAATGATGACACCAAATGACATTTTTAGAGCCATTTCAGAGATGTTTTTAGGATGTAAACGTTTCTTGAAAATTGCATGTGAATACAAAGAGTATATTTCTTAGAACTTGGCATATGTTATTTTGGTCACACTTTATTTTAAGGTCCAGTTCTTGCTATTAACAAACCACTAACTACGACTTTTGTCTCAATAAACTCCTAATTTGCTGCTTATCAATAGTTAGTAAGGTAATTGTTAAGTTTAGATATTAGGTAAGTTTAGGGATGTAGAATATGGTTATGCACAATATGTGCTAATAAACAGCCAATATGTTAATAATAGTCATACTAATAAGCAATTAGTTAATAGAGAGAATTTATTCTTATACTAAAGTGTTACCATAATTTTTTACTATTTTTTTTTTTTTTTTTAATATTTTGTATATATACATTCTGCTTAAATAGCTCCTAAAATTACAACATGACGATGAGTAAATGCTAACAGATTTGTCATTTTTCTATGAACTATACCTTAAATTAAGACCGAATGAGGCACTAAAAATTCTTAGGAACTATTAAAAACTGAATTCGCCGCATGTCTGGTACAATTTCCTAGTAAAGACAAATGGGTTTTTCTGATGTCATATTTCTTCTGAACTTTCATCTGAATAACCAGTTAATCTCACTTGTCCTTCAGTTTTTTCTCTCTCTCTTTTGGTTCTCTTTCTTAGGCCAGTGCCTGGTTCCCTTTCCTCGTTGTTGCACCTGAGGAACAGACAGCGACAGCCACTGCCGGCCTCCATGCCTGGCACGTTACCTGACCCGACTATGCAAGGATCGTCTGCTGTTCTGATGCCTGTGAGATCATAAATAAACACACACGATGCATTTACACTTCCCAGTCATGGTTTCCTGATGCCTCTGACAACTGAACCGCATTAATACGCACACAAACTCATCTTTCATAGATCATTCTCATGCTTTTCTCAGTGGTCTGCTTTAAATGAATGCCTTTTCCAGTGCTGTGACCCATTTCAGTGGCTGCATTATCAGGAAGCCCATCAGCAGAGGTGTAATTTTCTACCAGTACTCAATCTGGTTTAATTCTATTTCAGATATGTCACTGGGAACCTGAATGCAGGTTGAGGAAGGTGTGTGTGTGTGTGTGTGTGTGTGTGTGTGTTTGAGGGTTCTAATGACATGACACATGTTCTCATTGTAACATAAGCCAGTCCATGTTGGCTATGGAGGTAAAAGCACAGAGTTGATTAAATTAAACTAGGAGTTTTTTTGAATCTCGATTGACATCCCAGGAAAGGGGTGCCGGGTGGGGTGATATTTTTAAACCAAATATTCCTCCAATAATTACAGCGGCTGCTGCGCTTTCACCCTGCTATAGGTCATCAGGGGTTTGAAAGGGGGGTCGGAGGGAGAATTTGGGTTTTAGTAACAGGACCCCCAGTCTCTCTCAATGTCACACACACGCCTTGAAAGTACAATTTTACAGTTTCTCTCACCTTAAACTGAGCGTAAATCATCCAGAACGCGTTTTGTATGAGTGCAAACATCTAAAACCTAAATTTCAGTCTTCGTGCGCAATTAATTGAGACTTTCTGAATTAAGACATTCTGTCTTTCTTACAGAACTGAACTTTGGTTTAGTTTATGGTCTTGTTAATAGTCCTATTTTAAGCTTCACACTTCTGCAGTATTCAGCTTCCTCTCTTAGCTTGTCTTTGACTGCTGCTTTTCCCGCAGAATTGTGGAATATGCATAGATAAACATATACACGCACTCACACATTCACACACACACACACACACACACACACACACACACACACACACACACAAATATATATATATATATATATATATATATATTATACTACAGCATGATCCTAAACCTAAAATAGCATATAAATGTTATATTAATGTAAATAATAAAACAAAATATAAATATAATTAAATAAATAATTTTTAATTAAAAACATTTAGATTAGAAATACTTAAATCTTAAAGGGGGGGGTGAAATGTTATTTCATGCATACTGAGTTTTTTATACTGTTAAAGAGTTGGATTCCCATGCTAAACGTTTCAAAAATTAAGTTGTACGTTTGAAGGAGTATTGTTGTTCCAAAAACAATGTTGTTCCGGTTTGTCACAAGTTTCGGAAAGTTTTTTTTCGAGTATGGGTCTGTGTGACGTTAAATGGAGCGGAATTTCCTTATATGGCTCCTAAGGGCACTTCTCCCGGAAGAGCGCGCGTTCCCGTATAGCAGAGCACTGAGAGCACAACAGACGTTCACTGATCAGAGCGAGAGTGTCGCGAAATGTCACAAAAGAAGTGTGTTTTTGGTTGCCAGGGCAAGACAACCCTGCACAGATTACCAAAAAAAAAAAAAAACATTAAGGGACCAGTGGACGGAGTTTATTTTTACAGAGCATGGACGGAGTTGTGCAAGTGTTTGTGTTTGTTCCCTGCATTTCGAAGATGCTTATTTTACAAACAAGGCCCAGTTTGACGCCGGATTTGCGTATCGTTTATTTCTTAAGAATAATGCAGTCCCAACGAAAAAGGGTCACGATCGTGTGTTGGAACCGCAGGCGGTGAGTAAAACTGCTTCAAATATCTCTGTGTTGTTAACTTAGCTATCGGCGCGTAAACACGTCAAGTAAACCTTGTACACCTTTAAAAAAAAAAAAAAAGACGACATAAAATGGAACTTAGTCATTTTCCAAAACCGCTAAGCAAATATTTACAGTTTCAAAACATACCACATAGAGACATCCTGCTGTAATCATTGCTGCTGCTGCTCTCGTTCAGTTTCAGCCTCGAGATCTGATTCTGGATCATAAATAAATGGCTGAATCTGACTGTTAGCCATGGTTTGTTTTGGATGATGGTTTTTTCCTCACGGTAATGTCACAACTTCCAAACGCTCTCAACGCAAAAGCCTACTCACGCTCGTGATTCTTTAGCTCCGCCCACACGTCACGCCTCCAGACGCTCGTGTTTTTCAGAAAAAAATCGGCACAGACTATTTTTCTCTTATAAATATAATAAAACTAAAGACTTTTTGGAGTTATGAAGGATGCAGTACTACTCTATAGGTACTCAAGATTAACAGGATATTGAGTGAAACCCCCCCCCCTTAACGAATTAATAATTTGGATGTTTCTAAATAAAATATATGACTATATTATATAATGTGTATATATAAGATATAATTTATGAATAAATAAAAACGTATTAATAAATATTGATATAATAAAAACCTACCATTATAAAGTTTTAAGATTATGAATAAATATTTAATTATTTATAATTTCGGTGTTTATAAAATAAAGAAAATACATGTTAAAACCTTATTACCACCTTTTTTTTTACCACATTTAATAAACATTTAATAAACTTAATTAACTTCATGATGAACTTCATTTTTTAGCAAGTTCATCTCTAAAGTAAAGCTAATTACCTTAATCACATAATCACATTATTATTATTATTATTTATATGTTAATACATTTCCGTTCATAGTATTTATAAAAATGTAAAGTATGTTTCTGAAAAATATTTTACATATGAAAACACTAAATATAAAATGTTATATTTTGCCTCGAGAAAAGATTTAATCATTTAACTAGTTAGAAGTGTGCTTTAACTAATTCTCATAATGTTTTTCTGCAAATGTTTGGGACATACGCTCACATTTGCACTGTAGCTTGCTTGTTAATTTTTATTCAAGATGTTTGAAGCTTTAATGGGTTTGATTCTGAAATAATTTGTTCACATTTGTGGGTACAGATGGAGAGGCAAATGTCTATGGGCTCCAACATGATGGGCATGCAAGGCCCCGCCCACAGCAGCTCATGCTCCTCCCCTCATGTTCCGTCCATGCACTCAGAGGCAAAGCTGGTGAGTCAGTCTCACACACACGTGCATATTTTCCTTCTTGCCTACCCTGTATGATCTGATTTGACTTCATTTTTATCTTCTGTTATTGTTAAAGAACTAGTCACCCATGTAAGACACACAACACTTGCACGTATAAGCACACAAAAAAGACTTTTCCCTCTCTCTTTTTCTGTCGCTCAAATGCATATGCACGCACACACATAAATACAAACTTACGTCTTCCTCTTTTTTACTACAATGTATGCCAGCTTGTCTGATGTATATCTCGATGCCCTGAATATACACTTGTGCCTCTGCTGCTTGTTAGCACAAGTTCAGCATGATGGTGATGTCATCAGAAACAAAGCAGCCAGTCAGAGCTCTCAGAGACAGAGAGAACGAGAGAAAGACGATGAAAAAGAAACAGACTGGTGGAGAGAGCAGGAAGGAGGGACTAGTAGGAATGGAAAGAAAATAAATGTTTGTTTTTTTTTTACCACATTTCATCAATATGTACCGATGACAAACTGATTTATAGCTCTTTAGAAGTCATGAGAATGTACTAAACTTACCCCACACACATCTGTTAGTGGATTTGACTGCTAAAAAAAATCAAAACATTGAAAATAATGCTCAATTTTGAAAATACTGTCATTATTTACATACATTTATGTCATTGCAATCCCTTTATTTCTTTTCTGTGACACAAAAGGAGAAATGTACAGAATGGCTGCTTTTTCCATACAGTGACAGTAATAATTATGAGAGCTCAAACAATGTCAAAAAGGTAACTTTTTTATTTATAAACTAAAATAAAATAAAGTGAAATTTATGTAAAAAAAATAGATATCAAAATATAGCATAAAACTATACATGTACAGTACATAAGTGATAACAAAAAAAGAACAGAATTAAAGGAAGAAAAAATAAAGAAGAAATTATTTAAAGAAGAAGTTGACACAGGGAACTCTGGGAATGTACTGTAAATTTATAGATCACTTGTTCTTTTTAACTTCCAAAAACTGTGAGTTTAGCAGTATTTTACTGCTGTTAAATTATATGAAATGTCTCATTAGATCTATTATACTTTTTCATCAAATATAAAATTGACCAATAACCATTTTTACTGTGCTTTACCATGAAAATAATTATTGTTGTTTACAGTGTGCAAAACCAATGCGTTCAATCAAGATGCACAAAGTCAAGGGCAAACAAACATTGCTTTGTGTTTTAAAAAGTCTAAAATGTAAAACCTTGCTCAAAGTAACCCAAAAGGCTATTCTGCATTAATTTTCATTCAAATATGACTCGCCAAGGCTTTTTTTTTATCATCACTATTGTAGAATGACATCCCTTATTCTCATGTATGGAAATAGCACGAGACAATAACATACATTCCACAATGAAAATCCTACAGCTTTTGAATCACATGATGATGCGTAAATGATGACAGAGTTTGTGTTTCTGTGTGAACTCTTCCAGGACCGTTACATCTGTCTGCCAGGATTTGTACACTTTCCAAAGATCCCATTTAAGTGTGTGGCTGCTCACACGTTTGAGTTGAGTTTCATAGCGGTGGCAAGAGGATCAGGGAGACAGATTTGGTAATTAGATTAAAATCCACTAATTATACCATGTAATAATCCGGTATTTGTGGATTCGGAATTGGACTCGGGAGGGAGTTAATTATTTTGCTCTGAGAAAAAGGGCAATGCAAACATTTCGAGAAAGGAAGAGACTGAAAAACAATGCAAGAACAAGATAAAAGACAGAAAGAGAGAGAGAAAGTGTCTGTACGTCAAAGCATGAGTGATGGTTCTGATGGTGGAAAGAAAGAGCGTTGGAAGAGCACTTAACTCTCTCTCCGTCTCCCCGTCCCGCTGGAGATTGATCGCCATGTGTATTTTTTTAATCTGTTCATTTGTTGCCATGGTAACGGGCAGGGGGAGCATAATATTACTTTAATGTGCAGTCTTATCTGTCCTCTGGCTGGACTCCAGGCACATCCCCCCTCTCTGCCTCGCTCTCGGCCCTGATTGTAATTGAATTATAAATTCCTTTTTTTTTTTCTGCTCTGACACATGAAACCATTTGTTTTAAGCTTTCAAGATTCACTAAAACAATTTTATAGGAAGAATTAAACAAAGGTCACCACGCCTTTGGATGCTGGATAATTCAGTTATCTGTAAGAATGCAAACATATATAATAATAATAATAATAATAATAAAAAAGAAGTTCACATGTACTTCAAATGAAATGATGACAAAAAAGCTGCCAAAATCTAATGTTCCAGCTGTCACTTTACCAAAATAATGAAATTATGAAAATTATGACTATTATTGTAAAATAATTACTAATACTTATTAATGATATTATGATAGTACAAAAAATTATTAATTATGTATTAGAAAATAATTAACATACTTAAAACATGATACTTTTACAATTTATGCAATTATGTAAGGTCTTACACACACACACACACACACATATATTGCCTTTCATGCAAAAGTATCAAGTTTTAATAATGTTTAGACTAGAATTACAATCTCGTTTTTTTTTGTTTGTTTTTTCTGTATAATGCATAGTGTAATATAACATGACCTTTATATATTTTCCTTTGTTTTTCCTCCTTAAGTTTAATTATAAATAAAACTTAAGGGGGAACATTATATATATATATATATATATATATATATATATATATATATATATATATATATATATATATATATATATATATAGATATAGATAGATTTATCAACAAAAAATCTATTTCCATGTTTGGGAATAAAAATGAACAAAATAAAAATAAAATGTTGTATTCTCTGATGATAAGTTTAAATAAATAATCTACATGATTATGCTTCTCTTTATTTAATTTTTTTATATTTTACTATATAACAACACTAATATATTTTTTTCAGTTTTTAAAAAAATAAAAAGATTTTATTTTATTTTTATTTTTTTTGGTAAAAACTATGGCATCCATGCTTACCCGAATGGGATAATAGTAAGCGCTGCTATCAGATGACCTGTTGTGGGGTGATCGGAGCCGTGTGCTGCCCGGCCCAGCACAACCCCGGTGTGGAGCTCCAGCCCTAATCTTATTATACAGAGATGTTGACTTATTCCAAATGGGAAATATCTCCCCCATCTGTAACCTCATACCCAACCCTCAGCCACAAGAGAGAGAGGGTCGAACTAGAGAACATGAAGAAAGTGAGAGACGGAGGAAAGTGGAAGTCTGTGTATGTGAGAAAGACAGAAAGAGAGTGTGTGAGGTGATAGTATGGTGGATGGTGGATCAGTGTGCATATGTGTGTGTGTGTGTCTGTGCTTGATGAAGCCAAATTGATTTTGTGGTGGGCCAGGGGGTCTCCGGTGAAAAAAAAAAACCTGCTAAAAGTGCTTTTGTTCCCACGGGACTGCAGTCAGATCATCACACACACACACACACACACACACACACACACAATGCTGTGCTGTCTTCATACTCTGTGGTTAAGGTGTCATTTATCTCAGGCCAGATGTGGATGAGCAGGCTCTTGTGTTTGTGGCTGTTTTGCTCTTGGGCCGAGCAGCTGAATATTTATTATTAATGAAGTCACTGATGATACGTTTCAGATATCCAGTTGTTCGATGTGCCGGGCAGATGTAGTTGTTCTGTTGTTAGAAATTACAGTATAATTCTCTCTCCATTTACTCTGAGATATTTTCATAGACATACTCAACAACAAACTACATAACAAAAGAGCACATGTGCTCTGTGCCCGGTCATTTTGTTTTTCCTGCACACGTGTTTTGATCTAAGACCTGGTGTCTGTGGAAAAGGAAGCTCAAACGCTCTTATCAGAGAGAGGAAAAGGCATGTGTATGTGCCAGCTGAACCCTGTCAAACTCAGTGCGGATCCACTTTCAGTCCCACCACTGTTTTGGCATGTGCAGGCTTCCGAGAGAAAAGTCCCTATGAGTTTTTGGCAGTTCTACACTGTATACAGCTTACAGCTTCCTTTGAAACATTAGCATGTAAATATTTGCTTAGAGCTGTAAACTAATGGAAAAAAGGGAACTGTGAGACAGAAAACCAGAATACACTTTTTTATTCAGTGTTTTTGTCTTGTTTTTTTGAGAAAAATACTATGCATAACTGAAATAAGCGGACATTGTAAATAATAGGTTTGACAATTTGACAAACCACTTAATTCCAGTATAGACAGGTTTTTAAATGTAATATTTACATGTGAAACAGTGCAAAAAATGCAGGACTCGATTGAAATGTTAAAAATTATCATTCAATAACAGGATAGAGACAAAAATGTTTAAGTTTAACTCAACTTTATCCAATGGCTTAAGTGACATCAGATGTAATAAAGAGTTCTTCAGCAGAAGGATTGAGATTTTTTAAGTTTTTCTTTTTGCATAACATGTTGGAAGTGTGACTTTTATTTAAATTTAAATATTTTTTTTTTCATGTGATTCATTTGCAAATTAGTTATTTATATTTAAGTAAATGTAATGTAAATAATTATTTATCTTTAAAATTCTGTTTCTTTCTCTCTCTCTCTCTCTCTCTTTTAAATTAACAAGCACAAAGATAAACAAACAAGCCAGAAATGCAAATCAAATTAATTTTTTATTGCATATTTAAAATTAAATTGACCTGAAAGCAAATTAAAACATAAAAAATTAAAACATATTAAGATGTGTTTACAGTGTTGAATATAAATGTATTTTGTAAGATTTCCCCCACTTGTTTTAAGTATAAATTCCACCAAATGTATTATTTCACATTTTCAAAAAAACCCTTCTGCACATGTGCATTGAAAGAAATTGAAGCGTTTGATGAAGAAACATAAAAAAGACTAAATAACCTAATTATGCAAAGAAACGGTTTTTATATTTGCAAGGGTATTTCTTTAAAGCAGCTTCACACAAGTTCTCTTGACCAGGAACTGAAAATCTACGACTTCTGCTTGGAATGTTAGTCTCACTATTCATGCCAGTGACAGTTAAAAACAATCTGTGGTTCTTTGTTTTATCATGGGGTAATTATCTGTTGTTTACATTGTTACTAAGGATGATAAATTTGTCACTAAGCGTCAGACTAGGTGGTGAGGTTTTTTTATGAGATAAACAATACTATACGTTCCTGCTTTGTTTCTCCATGGGCCTTGCGCTGGCACATGTTGCTCAGATGACATAATCCTTGGCATGCTCTAAATGTACTCGTTTTTCTTTTTTTCACTTGAGCTGTGGAAAAAAAGGAACCTTTCTTAAAGAAACATTTCACTGAGGGATACAGCTATCAAAGTAATGTAAAGTTTTTATGTGATTGCTGGAGATTCAGGCTTATATAATCACACCCTCATTCATCCACAGAGGATCAGAACTGATCACAAAACTGATCAAACAATCTTTTGTGGTTTTGCTTATAATTATACAATTTTATTATTTCTATTATGATTAGGATCAATGGCGTTGCTTTTTTATCTGAATCTATTCATTTATTCAAAAATACATTAAAAATATGATTGATTCATATATAAAATGACTTGAATACACCTCTGCTGTGATGAGTATGTGTATAAGTTCAAAATGAAAATTTATTTTGATATTTTTAGAGAGCATAGTCATAAATGTTAGTGATACAACTGTCCTGATATTATAATGAAAATAAATCAGAAGCAGAAAAATAGTTTGGTATAATATTTTATTATGTAATAATATTTATTATTATTAGAAAAAAGGGGTGTCTTTTTTGTTTTTGTTTTTCAAAAATAATTGATGAATTAATAATTTAATCTTCGATTACGTGATAGTCAAACCATATGTTTTTGAAATCAATCCATAAAAATTTTAATAACCAAACACAAAATAAATACAAAGAGTACATTTCAGGAACTTGGCAGATGTGTTTTAAACTTTATTTGTTATGAATGTGGATCTTTCATGTAAATTCCCCATTAATCATATACATTTTTCAAATATCTAAAAAAATATATATTTTTAGAGTACCTTTTCTTTCATGAAAATGTCTCCAGTCTTTCTACTTTCAGTTTTTAGGTTTAATTTAACGTTAATAGCAATTTATTTGTAATTGTTTGTGAAGTTTATTAGTAATTTGTGAGTGAAAAATTTTTCTGCATTTTTTTTTCAGCATACATATGTATTATATCTATATGGAAACTGTAATGGACAGTCATGCCTTGTGCTGTAAATGTGGGATATACAATTATGTAACCTAATTTTAAATCTCATGCGTAATTTCAGACTAATTTCAATGACTCCGAATTTCTGCTTTATTGAATGATGTCATCCATCAGTGGAAGTCACATTAAGTTATGAGCCCTTTACTGAAGAGACACCTGCAGCTGGTGCTCAGGTTGTGTGTGAAGCTCTGTTTGCCCAAAGACAATCTGAATCCGTGTTTTGTAAGCAACATCTGTATGAATGGTGGCATTGTTGGGGGATGATGTCATAGGAGAGGGGTGATGAGCTAACACACAGCTGAAAGCAGACACACTGCGTAGCCCGACCATTACATATGTTAACATACAGAGGATACTAAATCCTTTAACCATTTCAAATAAGTTTAACATTCATCAGAATGGCTGCATATCATATATGCTTTGTCTAAAATCTCAATTAATGCAATTAATTTATAATTCATTTTACTCTTGTTTTTATGCACCCAAATCTCAGTTGCTTAATCTAAGTAAATTTCTGAAAAGAGAGGCAGAACTACTTTTAGCTTCATTGTGCTTGCAGTCTTTTCTTGTGAATGCAACAAAAAGATTTTGTCGTTCAACCAGTGCATTTACAGTACAATGCACAGTTGTGGTTTTCATTGAGTGGATGGGGGGATGGAGAACTTCTAGAGTGCGTGTGCTGTTGTCGCCGTATGAGCGTCCAGCCTTTTGGGTAACGGTTCATGGGCCGCCAGTGGGTCCTCATCACCGCAGAGTTGGTAAACCGGTCACATTTTGTAAGATGATCACCAAAAAAAACACCATTTAATGACCTTTTTAAATGAAGGGAACTGCAGAGTCCCCTGCTTTGGCTGACAAAAGCATCTTAGTGATGTGTAGTGTTTCTAGTCATCGCAATTAATATAGAATTTTCCTGTATTGTAGGAAGCAGAATTATGTTCAGAACTACATCCATAAAGGCATGTAGTCCCGTGTTTTAGCATTTTAGCATTAACAGCTAAGAGCGCTAAGAGAATGTTTATTGCATTTGAATCAGTTTTGTTTGTAAGTGTCAATAAAATGACACCTTAGTGAAATATGAACACATTTTGTGGGGGTCTATCAATGGTTCCTTGTAATACATGGACCCTACTACTTGATCGCAAAGAAAAGATGAAGGCAGCTCAGCTAGCAACTAGCATACTGTGTGAGTACTGTGTAGCATTCCCTTGTGAAAAAGAACCCTATACTTTTAAGAAGAGTACTTATTACTGAAATAATATTTTTTTAGGAGAATATACTTAAGTGTTAAATGAATGTAATGTTTTTGACACTTAATGGCATGTTAAATGCAGTTATATGAATGTGTATTATAGTTTAAATGTATATTAAATGCAATTATAGTGCTTTTTCACCAAATTAAGTAGGACTTAAGTATATCTTAAGTCTTTATATATCATTTTATAATCACACTGTAAAAAAATAATATGGAAAAAAACTGGCAGCTGTGGTTGCCAGAAGTTTACCATTAAAATACAGTAGCAACATTTTAGGTTTTAACAGATTTTACAGATTTTTTTTCACTTCCAAAAGCTGTATATTACCGTAAAATTACATGTGATGTTCAATATTTTTTTTTTCCACATATAGTAGGGGAACTTAGGGTTAACCAACTAATAGGTTTATTATTTTTTATGTACTTATGTACTTTTTATATATTTTAGATTGTAAGTACACCACAAGTGTACATTCAATGCATTTAAGCATGCTTCTTGTAGTTCAACAGTGCGGTCAATTGTCACCACAGCAGATATGTATGTTTATTTTGTAGCTAATTTGATATTTCCTTAACTATATATTTAAAATACCGGCACATATAAAATAAACTTCTGTTTTCCCTGAATCTGCACTTTAAATTAAGAAGTTCCTCATCAAACGACCAAAGCTTTATTCAGAGAGCTGTAGCTGATACTTTTATTTGTTTACATGCAACACATGTAATACATTTTAATGCTAAAGGCATTAACCTACCTGTCTTTTCCTCTTTGAAGTTAAGGAGCCTCGGTAGTCGCAGATCCACTCCATGAGTGCAATCAGCTCTGTTTTTACAACTGTTTGACCCTGCAATGTTTCAAATGGTGTTTGTTGTATGCACTTGTAAGTAATACAGGTTGATTGGGAAGGCTGGAGCCTCTTTCATTTCATGCTGTGCTGTATTTACATGGTAAAGTGATGGATGTCTGTGTCTGCAGTTGCACTCGCGTTGATTAGTTCGTCTGCGGAGCTGATTGTGTCTGCTTTTGTTAGGTGATCCTGATTGGGTTCTGGAGCTATTACCCAACCTGCCATTCAGGAGCGGCTTTAAGGTAGTGATTTTCTTGCTCAGCTCCTGCTTCAGAAGCGATTTCTGGAGCTGAGCTGCTTTAAGTTGTGTGAATATAGTATTTAAAGAGCTTGTGTGATTAAAAACAGCATAGCATAGCACATTAATTTCATCATATTTATGCATTTAGCAAACATTTTTATTAAAACTGACTTTGGATATTTATCAGTTCTTGCTTTTCCTGGGAATTGAACCCATGACATTGGTTCTGCTCTCCTGTTTGAGCTACAGGAAGGAAATTAAATGAAAAATTACACAGAAACGGCAAGTAACACATTGAGTTAAAAGTAGAAAATGAAAATACTGAAATATAATTTTCTTGTAAAACATACTTGTATTAACACCTTCACTTTTTACAGTGTATGACTTTAAAATGTACATATTTTATTTTTAATAAACATTCTTTTTTACTGTAAGGGGCATTAGTTAATGCTTTAGATGTCATCAGCAATGAATGAACAACATTTTTCTAAGCATTATTAATGTAGGTTAATAATCATTTATAAAATCGCTTTTGCTCTTTGTTGATTCATGTCCATTTATAAGGCATTAATTTACAATTAACTCGAAATGTAAAAAAATATGTTTATTGATGATATCCAGATGAAATAAATCGGTATTATTCCCTCTTAGTTCATGATATCTAATACATAAATTACTATTAATACATTTAATCTTATTGTAAAAAGTTTATAAATGTTATATAAATGTTCATTGTTTTTCATTCAAACATAATTCCTAATTAAATAATTAAACATAATTAAAACATAACATAACTTTCTCCGCTAAGAGTTTTCCATCATATCCCACTTTTCTCAATCCAGTGAATTTCCAGTAGATAAAATCTAGTCCCATCCTTATTTTTTTTTTCTGGCACAATATTCTGCTTCACTCTGAAATGTCACATTTTAGAAGTTAAATGCATTTTTTGTGCTATTTTTTTAACCCTTTAAACTATTTTAACATCTTGAAGTCTGAAGAATGAATGTCCTTATTTTTTTTTTCAGCTGGTAGTTTTTTGCCTTCCCGCTGTCATTCTTCCCATTAACTGCATCATATATAAAATTCCTGCTCTGTGACAAAATGCAATGTAAAGCCAAATTAAATTGGTTCCAAATGATTAGCCTGGCAAAGCTAACACAGACCCACAGTTGTGCCAAACAGCGCAGTCTGACGGCAACGCTCTCACCAAACGGATCATCTCTCCCAGCTCAGAAACCCTCCCAGAAGAAATCAGTTAAGTGGTCCCCAGCTCACAGCTGCTGGCAGGGTCTTGCTTCAGGGGGCGAAAGGGAGTGGGGGTGGGGGTTGTTAAAAATGAGCTAATGGGTGGTGTGGTGCAGGAATGGGGCATGCGCGGCGAGGCACAGCAGGGCCTGGACGTGGAGAAACGAGGGCAAGACCCTTATTGAGTCTGGCATCAGTATTCAGGGGGAACTGGGAGAAATAGATGGGCGTCTCGTACCTTGGAGTCTTCAGAGTGCAGGAGCCAGTGCCAGGAAAATTACAGCTCAGATTTATGCAATGAGGGAGAGTGAACATAAAGCACAGTACAGACCCAGAGGGCTCAAGGACTCAAGAGTTAGTGGCTGAGACGTTGAATCTATGGGACTCTAGTGCAGGATACTTTATACCTCTGTTTTCAACCTCCTCTGTGGTGGGAAACGACTGTAAAATAGCCAAAACAGCCATGACTAGTACGGATAGAATAAAAGGATAAAATTACATTTTGCTATTAGTTATATTATATGGAAATTTCAATTTAACACATTACAGTTTATTAACAATATTTTTTCATTTGAATTGTATTATTTATTTTTAATGCCAAGAAATATTTCTTTATTATAATCAATGTTGAAAACATTTTTTTATTTTATTTTTTGTATAGAAAGCTCAAATGAACAGTGGCCAGCCGCATAAACTACTTAGACTAGTCTTAAAAGTTAACCATATGATTTTGTCTTCAAGGCTGGTCATAACTTTTTAAATTCAGTTACATAAATTGGTATATTGGTCTAATTTGAATCTGAAAAGTAAGACTGATTACCACTTGGTTAACCACTAGTTTTACCTATATAACAACCACTGATTACCACTAGTTAGTCTTTCTATTTCTTAAGTCACAGCCTTAAAATTGTAAGTTTATGCAACTGGCCCCAGCATTTATATAAAATATGCATTAATATCAATTATATATATAACTCATTTGTTTTTTTTATAATTTACTTGTAACACGTTTATTCATAATATAATTGTTTAATATGAAATATCATTTAAGTGCGCCCCTAATTTTACAGATTTTCATGAAACTAAGGGCTCCAACTTTCTGGTTCATTTTGGAAGGAGAGAGAACAATCTCACAGTTTATAAAGTGTAATCATTACAGGCAAGGAACAGGAGAGAGATGAAAGGAAACAGAGAAGAAAAGGAACAACACTGAGAGAGATTGACAGAAAAAGTATTAGACAGGTAGAGCTGTCACTGATATGGTTTAGAGTGTGTTTAGTTGGCAGCAAGTCTGGCAGACAGCAGACAGCCTCTTTCTGGCACAACTCACACACATGCACACACGTCCTGCTCCATTTCTACCCAGGGGCTCCCTCTTTGCCTCTGACCTCATTCACTTTGATTTACTCCTTCAGCAGCAGCCAGCAGGTGTGGCCCTCCCTCTCTCCTTACACTCTTTTATTGATATGAAGTCATCCCTCCGTCTGCAGAAAGCTGAGTCTGTTGTCAAAGATGCACCTTGATGCACTCGCGATGATATCACTCAAACACGAGTGTCACGAAGGAAGAGGCAATTAATAAATACCATTAATGTGCAATTACCCATCATGCCTCAGGCTTTGTGTAAGACATGACTGAGTGAGAGAAATGAGAGGTCAGAGAGGAGAGGCTAAAGATCAGCGATGAAACGGAGAAGGTTTTTAAAGGATTGCTGCTCTTATGACTGTGGACAGACGGACATTGCAGGATATCTGTGTGGATATCACATGAACGAAACCTGATAGATCATCATCTGGGCTCTATTGAGCTATATTGTGTTTTATATCGCTTAAAATATCTGATGATTGATTTGTAGAAGGAAAGGAACAGGATGAGAAAGATTGCGGGTCATTTCTCAAGATGTTGTGGAGGATGTTATCCATGTCCAGACATATTTCACTAGTGTTGTGTTGCCACGATTTACTGTATGCAAGAATTTTTAGTTCTGAAGGGGCATCTTTGATCCTTTTTCAGCAATTTTCGACTAAAAATCTAAAACTTTTTATGCATTTTAGCTGTTCATTTACACAAAAATGGCATTTTGGGAGCCTAAAAATAAAAATGAAAATGACATGAATTTGTGGATCATGAATCATCACATGCAATATTATGTGTTCAGTCTACAGGTATGTGTACAGGTGCATAGAGTTTCTTTGGAAAGTGACATTGGCAACAACTGGCCTGGTATGCATCATACAGCGTTTTAGTAGTTTTTCCAGATCCATGTTAATGGATCGTTTTAATAATGTTGTCGCCTATAGTATATGTAAAGCTTTTCAAAAACAGAAAGAAAAAACCTTACCATTTTTAGTACATTGTTGTCATGTAAACATAGTGCTACAAACAAAACTCTTCAAGTATCTTTCAGCCTTCGAGTATCTTTTGCAACCAACCAATCAGATTAGAGCTTGCCAGATCAAGAAAGTCCTTTCCAGTTTTTCAATGACCAGTTCTTAAACTTTTACATTCAGTCCCCAACTTTCTTTGGTTGCATCTCATCTCACACAGGTGCTTCACACACTTCTTTCAGTCGTGAAGCAGTTCAGGAGAGTTTACCTCTAAAGTATAGCTTCTCAACAGGCCAACACTTGTGTTAGAGTAATGACTGTTTTCCCCAGGTTTTGCAGTGCCAGCGTGCAAGACAGCACTATCATTACAGGCTAATACAGCTGCTGTTTCAGCTCTTAGGGCTCGACTCTAATGTCTGTTTACACCTCATTACGAAAGGCAGATGAGACCTACTCAGTGACAGACATCAGCGTTGATCTGGGTTCTCAGCTCACGTCATAAGAGATTATGAACACGTAACATAAACAGGTTATATTACAAGCCTCCCTGCACCGGTCATTTCTACCTGCCAGATTTGGAAGAGAAAGTTTTCCTTGAAGAACTTGGGTGAGAGTACTTTTGTTTTTAATCTTTTCTGCTCAGTCTAGTTTTGGTTGGAAGTGTAAAGAATGAACAAACTTAAGTTAATGCTTAACAAATGTGATCTGAACTTTCTAGTTTTGATGTGTCAGTTTTTTGCCCTGTAGAATGACTAATGGTTTCAGATTTTTTCTGGGTTTCTGCCAAAAGCAGAGCAGGTTTGATTGATGTTACCAAAGCTTTAAAGAATGAAATGTCTTTCTGAAGTCTGAAGTCTTTTTTTGGTAGCTGATTACTTGCTCTTTATCCTTGCTCTATATTTAATTTAGTCATTTCTGACTTCTCTTCATACATATAGAGTGCAACAGCTGGGTTCCAGAAGTAAAAACTCCATTCATTTTCTTCATAAGGAAAGCGAATTTTAATAATAACTTAGATAACCAAACCTTAGAAAGACCTATTGAGTTCCCAGGTTGTTAATTGATGGCATATGCTTTTGTTGAAGCAATCCATACACATTATTTCAAAGTATTTTTAAAATTCTGAATTTGTGGTGAAAAACTAAATTACCCATGATGCTGTACAGACGATTCCACCAATTAAAGACTTGCGCTGAGCAAATTGCACCAAAAGAACTTGCAGGGAACGGCTACTCCCATGAACACCGCAAATGACGTTATTGAGTGTCGCATGGGGCAAAATACTTTAAAATTTGTGTATATTTGTGCATATTTTGGAATAAACTTAAAATATATTGCTTCTTCAGCATATAGTTTTGATATGATTGTAGTGCTTCATAGGATTGTAGTTCTTTCCCTCACTAAAGCAGTTAAGTACTTGTAACTTTGTCTTTTTGTCCAATACTTCAAGTAAAAGTTTGTAATGTTATGATTCACTTTAGAGCTGGTTTGATTGGTTCATGGCTTAACAAAACCTTTATAAATATCTCAATGGGAAAAATGGCTGGAAAAAATATGGGCTGGCACTAACGCACTCTGTTTCGTCAAGTGTTTTAGCACAAAGCTTGTGTAGTCCAAATTTCTAGTGTGCATAGTGGTTACTAGGTATCTGTTAAGTGTGTACTTCCTGCTTTGTGCCATCTCTTTCAGCCTGTTGTGGCTCATTTGGCCTCTGACCCTCTGCGGCACCCTGGGGCCCTGCTCAGAGCCAGACTGATTACATTAGAGCACTGATAGCGGATGCTCTCCCTACGCCCCACAAATGATGGATGGATCCTGTGGAAGAGAAAGAGCAAGAGATACTCCAGTGCCCCCCTTCTCACTTCCTCCCTCCATCCACAGCTGGCCCAGTGCCAAGCTGAGCTTTATACGATGAGGCCCCTTGCTTGTCCCCTCTCTTTAAGTGCGGTACAGCCCCAGACAGAGGCATTCCTCTGTGTGGGAACTCTGTGTGCAATCTGCCCGGACAAGAGGGAGCGATAGGTGCACAGCTGCCCAGGTTTAATCAAAGTGAGAGTTGTGTTGATTGACAGCTGGCGCAATCAGTCAGAGGTGTTTCTGTGCACTGTGACCCCAGATTGTCAAGTATGTTAATGGATGAAAGATGGTCCCTCGGCCCCTGTGATTCTGATACAATCCATCTTGGTACACATATTAGAGACTAATACGGATGTCACGTTTTTTAGTGAAGAGATTTAGATGCAGAATGTTAGATAAGACTCCATGTCTGATGGTTTTAGACGGTTGCTTATTTCAGCCTTGAACAACTTGAACTGTTTAACCATTTCTTTTGCTGTGCTGGAAAAGATGCAACAAAATTCAGTAAAAATATTTAAATATTATACTGTTCCAATATTATTTATATGCTATTTAAATATAAAAGTGTCTAAAATGTAATTTAATTGCATTAGATAGAACATCAAACTATACCGAGTTGTATATTTAAAATACATTTATTTCATACTAAGTGTAGTTTAAATCTATTAACATATATTTACTGATATATCGCTTGAGCCTTACTGATATAAAAATTTATAACTAATTAATTTCTTAATAACATGTGTTTCTTAGTAACGTGTTTTAATGTCACTGTTGATAAGGATTGTTTAATTACATCAGTTTTTAAATGTAAGATATTTAAAGTGTACCTGAATTTTAGTTTCACTTTAGAACTATCATATATACTTGAGTATATATTAAGTTGGACTTCAGCGCTACTTTCACACAATTAAAGTTAACAAAATTCGCTTTAACGCATTAATAGATTAATGCCGACAATTATTTTATTGCAAGTTAATGCAGTTTTTTGTTATTATGATAGTCCGTTGCTCACCGACTCTGAATACAAATACAGACTTATTGCCTAGTGTGAGCCACCCTAATTATTCTCCAGCATCCCGCACACACGCATCTCTACCCAACCATCAAGTGTTGTCCCATTATATGCCTGTTATAATGTTATGATCGAGACTCTGGACTCTGACCATAACTTTTTTTTTTTTATATAAAAAACTATAAAATAATTTCTATAAAAACGCTAATGTCCTGGCAGTGACAAATGGCTTGTTTTATATTTTATTTAATTGCAGTAATGTTATAAGTTGAAATTTAGGCTACAATAAATATTTTAACTGCTACTATGTAAAAGTAACAGTGCTGTAAAAAGCACATTATTTTTTAAAAGTGTTTGCAAACCAAATGTTATTGCACTTTTGTACATATAGCAGAAGGACTACTTTTAAATGAAAAAAAAGCACAATACACTACTTTTTAATGAATTATTAGTTTTGTACATAACAATGCGATTAATTGTGATTAATCGCAGACAATAATGCGAATAATTGCAATTAAACATTTTAATTGTTTCCCAGCACTAATATATATATATATATATATATATATATATATATATATATATATATATATATATATATATATATATATATTCTATGGCACCTTTAATGTGCTTTTTCTTGAGCCACTCATTTGTTGCCTTGGCAGTATGTTTCGGGTCATTGTCCTGATGGAAGACCCATACATGACCCATCTTAAGTGTTTTGGCTGAGGGAAGGAGGTTCTAGTCCAAGATTTTACAGTATATGGGCCTGTCCATTTGCCCCTCAATGCAGTGAAGTCGTCCTGTCCAGTCATCCTTGATGACCACTGAAAAACAGTCCCAAAGCATAATTTTTCCACCTCCGTGCTTGACTGTAGTGATGGTGTTCTTGGGGTCATAGTTAGCATTTCTCTCCCTCCAAACACAGAGAGTTGAGTTATTGCCAAATAGATTAATTTTGATCTCATCTGACCACAGCACTTTCTTCCAAGCCTTCTCTGAATCATTTATATTGTTCATCACAAACTTTATGGGCCTGTACATGTGTCTTCTTGAGCAGTGGGACCCTGCGGGTGCTGCGGGATTTCATTCCATTGTAGTGGAGTGTGTTTTGCTTGGTGACTGTGGTCCCAACTGCCCTAAGATCATTAACAAGCTCCTCCTGTGTAGTTCTTGGCCGATCCCTCACCTTTCTTATGATTATCCTCACCTCATGAGGCAAGATCTTGCATGGAGCTCCAGAGAGAGGCCGAATTTTTTTTTTTTTTTTTTTTGCATTTCTTTCATTTCTGAATAATAGCACCAACATTTATCTCCTCAGTATTAAGTATAAGCACCCTTTTGATCTAATACAGCCATGAGTATTTTTGGGAAAGATGCAACAAGTTTTTCACACCTGGATTTGGGGATCCTCTGTCATTCCACCTTGCAGATCCTCTCCAGTTCTGTCAGGTTGGATGGTAAATGTTGGTGGACAGCCATTTTCAGGTCTCTCCAGAGATGGTCAATTGGGTTTAAGTCAGGGCTCTGGCTGGGCCATTCAAGAACATTCACAAAGTTTTGTGAAGCCACTCCTTCATTATTTTAGCTGTGTGCTTAGGGTCATTGTCTTGTTGGAAGGTGAACCTTCGGCCCAGTCTGAGGTCCTGAGCACTCTGGAGAAGGTTTTCGTCCAGGATATCCCTGTACTTGGCCGCATTCATCTTTCCCTCAATTGCATTCAGTCGTCCTGTCCCTGCAGCTGAAAAACACCCCCACAGCATGTTGCTGCCACCACCATGCTTCACTGTTGGGACTGTATTGGACAGGTGATGTGCAGTGTCTGGTTTTCTCCACACATTCCGCTTAAAATTAAGGCCAAAAAGTTATATCTTGGTCTCATCAGACCAGAGTCCTTCAGGTGTTTTTTTAACTCCATGCGGGCTTTCATGTGTCTTGCACTGAGGAGAGGCTTCCGTCTAGCCACTCTGCCATAAAGCCCCGACTGGTGGAGGGCTGCAGTGATGGTTGACTTTCTACAACTTTCTCCCACCTCCCGACTGCATCTCTGGAGTTCAGCCACACTGATCTTTGGGTTCTTCTTTACCTCTCTCACCAACTCTCTTCTCCCCCGATAGCTCAGTTTGGCCGGACGACCAGCTCTAGGAAAGGTTTTGGTCATCCCAAACATCTTCCATTTAAGGATTATGGAGGCCACTGTGCTCTTAGGAACCTTAAGTGCAGCAGAATTTTTTTTTGCAACCTTGGCCAGATCTGTGCCTTTGAGCTCTTCAGGCAGTTCCTTTGACCTCATGATTATCATTTGCTCTGACATGCACTGTGAGCTCAGACTCACTGTGAGTCCAGTCAGTATAATCAAACACAGTTGGACTCAAATGAAGGTGTAGAACCATCTCAAGGATGATCAGAAGAAATGGACAGCACCTTGAGTTAAATATATAAATACTTAGGACCATGTGATATTTCACTTTTTCTTTTTTACTAAATCTGCAAATATGTCAACAATTCTGTGTTTTTCTGTCAGTATGGGGTGATGTGTGTACATTAATGAGGAAAAAAAATGAACTTAAATGATTTTAGCAAATAGCTACAAAATAACAAAGAGTGAAAAATTTAAGGGGGTCTGAATACTTTACCACTGTACCAACATAAAATTCATACACACAGTCATACACTAGACATATCATATTCAGGGGAACAAAAGGTTTAGGTGCCTCGTGGCTGTCAGTGTTTTCTTAACGAAAAAGTGTTTTGCATGCTGCAGCAGAAATGTTGATAAAGAAAATAGTGGGTTATTACTGTTGTATTGGCAAAGGTTAGGATGGATTAGGATGCAGCGGGTGGGTGAAAACAGTGTCAATGCCAGTTAGGGCAGCAGTAAGGGTGGGTAGGTTAGTGCTTGTGTGTTTGGCAGCAAGTGTGTGAAGGCAGAAAGCACTGGCAGCTCCAGCAGTCAGGGAGAAACGGTATGGCTTGGCTTGGAGAGCTGAAGAACCAGCAACTTATCAAATCAATTTGAGTTTTGTTCTTCTAAATAGCAACTAGGATGATTCAGAGAATAAAACATCTAAAAAAAAAGACATCTCACAGGTTGACCAGCTTGAGAAGAAAGGGATGCTGTGCTCTGGTTTGTGCCTTGGCACTCACATACGGTCCAGCTGGCTATGACTCTCAGAGAGTGAATGTGTTGCCTGTTACAAACACACAGCTCTGGACACTGGCCTCTCTGACCGACTTATTAGGCTTAAATTAAAACTTATGAGGTTTAAATTACTTAACGGTCATTTTTTAATTTTTTCTCAGGGTTACCATATGTCCTTTTTTTTTTACCTTCATATGATTTCTAGATTGCCTAAAATGTCCAGTGTTTTAGCTTTGTTTTCTTATTGTTTTCATACTTACTGAAGGTAATGACTTAAAAGAAGCTTGACCAATAGCATGCAGGCACTGTAGATAATCGACCAGTTGTGGCGTGCGAGAAGGTGAGCTCTACAGAGAAAGGGCAAAGCAATGTAATACGTGTAAATATAATGTATGAAGAATGTACAAAGTACAAGTATAAACTGACCTTTTAGGTAAAATAAAAAAGCCTAATAAAAAAGTTATATATTTAAAATACATTTATTATTAGGCCTAAATGTGTTTTATTGTCACTGTTGATGAGGATTGCGTGATATTTGAATAATATCGGTCTTTGAAAGCAATTATACTTGGTTGACCTCGTTTCATGTTTTCTTTCATTTATTTGGATCAAATTTTTGCTGTGATTTGTTTATTTTTTGAACCTCAGACCCATTTCTTATGAAGTCAGTCTACCTGCTCCGCTTTTGTGGAAATATATACACCGTAGACTCAACACTCTCTAAAAATACTCCAACAAGTTTTTTCTTTCTTTTTTTTTTTTTTTTTTTTTTTTGCTTTGGCTCAAGTTTAAGAAAGTCAAACTGAATGGACACAGACTTACAAGTATATATGCACATGCTTATGTACTTTTTTCTCTACATGTTCTGTCAACAGATCAAACCATTGGACATATTTTGGCAGCATGTATGTTTACACTTGTGGCTTTTTTCAGACCCCTAAGTTGTCTTATTGAGCTGCCCAGAAAAATAGCTCTGTGAGAGAGAGCAGTCAGGTAAATATATTCCAAACACAGATGCGCTTTGAGCGTCTCTAGAGTCATAGATTTCAAGGCCAGCCCTGGGTGAAAGCTTAAGTAGACCACACGGTTGAATCAACAGAGCGTAGGCCGAAGGGGAAATGGGCAAATCGGGTGAGAGAGTCCCCAGGGCCTTCTCACTGCCAGACCTGCACCGCGCTGGGCTCGTTCTTCAGATGAAGCTCTTAGACAGTGACGACAGATAGTGGAATAGTGTGCTTGGGAGTGTAAGAGGATGTGTAGGTGTGTGGGTGAGAGGATAAATGGGAGTGACATTCTGTTCTGACATTCATTTACGTCACAAAGTGGGCGAGTGGTCACATTTAATCTATGGGAAAAAGTAGAATCATTCACTTGTCAACTCAACAGACAGTCATGTTTTGTCACGTTAACTGAAATTTAAATGAATCAGTATTTTGTCTTGTTTTCCAGGTAATCACCCTCAAAAAAGAAACATACTTTTTTTTTAAGCCAAATTGTATAAGAATAAACCTCATTCAATTCATTTTTAATTTATGCTTAAACAGAAAAAGAAAAAACTATATTTCCAACTATATTTATTTAAGTCAAATATAAAATTTAGATTGATAAACATATTGCCAATAGGGTAAGACAATTAAATATGATATATTTTATAATAACAATAATATTTCTGTCATGACAGCTCTCAGAGGGATTGGCATGGTAATGTACATGACAATGTTAATGTGTTTTGTCTTGGCGGAATAGATGTGCTACGCTGCTGCTGCTGCTGCGGTGGCAGAGCAAGTACCGAGATTTGCCACTGCCAATACATCCACAACATGCTGCAGTGAGCATGTAAGAAATACTGCTGCTGCAAATATAACATACATGAAATAACCCCCATATAGCATATATGAATCATATTGTAGCAGATCTATACAGGTGGAGCTGGGGAAGGTGGAGGGTTTCTGATGCATGCTGCAAACTGCTACAGCAAGCACTAGTCATATATTTGAATGTTGATTTGTGAATTGTTTGTTTTATTGATGTTTAGATGTTTTCTTTGAAATACTCATTAAGAAAACTATTTTTGCATTGTTCACATCATGGCCTCATAATACTAATATATACCATTTTCCCTGTTTTTCTACTCAGAGACTGAAAGCTGCCCTGGCCCACCATCCAGGGGGCATGGCGAATGGCAACATGAACTCCATGGGGCATATGATGGAGATGATGCCATCGCGACAGGATCAGGCCGGTCACCACCACCTGCACTCTCACCCTCACCAGCACATGCAGGGTCCGCCTCACGGATATCCACACCATGCCCACCACCACCCCGGCCATGCACAGAGCGCCCATCACCACCCACAAAGCCACGGGCACCACAACTCCCACCCACCCCACCTGCACCCTGCACACGGACATCAGACCTCTCCACACCAACCCATGCACTCTGCTGTTTCACAGGTACTGATCTGGAGGGAGATACAGCTTTTGAGGTTCCAATGCTGCAATATTTGGAGAGTACATGTGATGTTGAGATTGATGAGTTAAGCTGAATTTAACTTTTCGAGTTTACCTGAGTTGGGATAAATTGAGAGAGTGAAACATCAGAAGAAAAAAAAAGCTAAACTGGGGCCATGTTGTGAATATCTGCCAGAAATTATTCTTATTTTTATTCTTTTTTTTTATTAATTTTTCAGTTTGTATAAATAAAAACGGAACATTTAACATTTGAAAGTAATTGAAAATAAAATGATATTAGGACAACTGTTCTAATATCACAATGATATTAGGACAACTGTCCTAATATCACAATGAAGAACAAATCATTTAAAAAGGACATTCTTTAAAAGAAGGAAATAAGGAAAATAAATAAACAAACTTGAAGTTTTCTTGAAGTATTATTAATATTTAAGGAATTTTTAGTCTGCAAAATCAAAGTTGTGGTCCAACCAACATGCAGAAACTCACACAAATAAAAATAAAACAGGAAATTATATCATGCTAACTTGAGTCTGTGTTTCAAGGTCAATACGTCTTTTAAGATATAAAATATTTTCACCTTATTATGACAACAGTTCGTTAGTTCAGTATGTAAAATGTCACATGATACAAAAAAACTAATAAATAAAACTTGTGGTCTTAAAAGCATAATGACATTTAAGAAGTAATTATATATATATTAAACCTTTTACTTTTTACATAATTTGTAAAGCATTTTTAATCATTAAAAAATATGTCTACGTACAGATGTTCAAAACTGAAAAGACAGTACTGTATGTTGTTGAAAATATAAGCTGTAAATGAAAACAGTTCTTACATATAACTTTAACCACATTTTTGTTGAAAATTATTATAAGATTTTCAAAAACCATATGAAATAAAGAGAATGTTTCTTAGAACTATTTCACATGTGTTTTAAACTAGATTAAAAAGAAAATAATAATATTTTATTTAACCTGTCTATTTAAAATTCTGAATCCATCTTTTTGTGATTCAGAGGTTCTGCTTTAATGTATTATTAAGCCAAAGAAGGGGCCCTGTATACATGCAAACCATCAAAGCCGCAGCATTTTCCTTCGCCTCCAGAAACCTGTAATGATCTAAAGATGGCAAACATGCCAACTGCCAAGCATATGTCAAAGAAGCTTTTTGTGGGCCTTGTGCGCTGGTAGTGGCCCTGTTTCTCAGGGTGTCTTAGAGTATTGGTCCGAGTGGATGTGTGCTGTGGAAAACAGGGCCCTGACACCTCTTTATGAGGGTGGGGCAGCTTGTAAATCACACTGCTGTTTCTCACACCCAGATGTCCATCACAGGACTCTAGGGCCACGTGTACAGGGCACATGTTGTTTTAAAGAAAAATCCCAGACAGGAAGTTTCTGACTGAAGAGGTCTGAGTGATGAGATCTTAGACAGGTGATTGGCCGGCAGCCAGATGTATGAATTTAGGGAAGAATTGTAACTTCAGTCTTCTATGTTGTCCCAGTTATCTCCAGCTGCGCAGCAAATGCAGCCGACACAGACCCTTCAGTCCCCGCCGCCCAGCGGAGGTCGTCGCAGACGGGTCATGGACGAAGACCCCGACGAGCGCCGGAGGAAGTTCCTGGAGAGGAATCGTGCAGCCGCCACACGCTGCAGACAGAAAAGGAAAGTGTGGGTGATGTCGCTAGAAAAGAAAGCAGAGGAGCTCACCCAAACCAACATGCAGCTGCAGGTCAGAATCACTCATATGCACACTTCTCCTCAGCTGAAAGCCTCTGTTCTAAAAGGGTTAGTTCAACCAGAATTACATTAAAAATTGTTCTTGCTCTTCCAAGCTTTATAATGGCACTGGGTGGGTGTTTTTTTCAACAGTCCAAAAGAATAAAATGTGCCTCACATGGCTCAGAGGGGTGCATTTTTGTGAGAAAATAATAGGGCTGCCCCCTGATAGTCGACTAATTGTTAGTCGACCAGAAGAGACTTGATCATCCAAAATTGTATATTAGTCGCTTAGTCGCAGGAAAAAAAAAATCCATGGGAGAAGTCACGCAATCCATGATGGGCAGATCATTAATGGCTAGTCTGTGGTAACAGAGCATAATACATCGACGAGCAGGACATCCAAATGCTCGATTATCATTCATTGACCTCTCAAATATGGCTTGTCATCTGAAATATGTAAGTATGAACAATTTTACATGGCTGCTCAATCTAATGTTAACTTAGAGAAATGTCCGCAATTCAAATGTCTGTGTGGAAGCTGAACAGTAGCTCGCTCACTGCAGGACAGATGGAGGTGCCTATGAGCACACTTGCTCTTAAAATAATCCATCAATTTTGGTCGTACAGATACATCTTTAATGCATCAGTTATACATCTTTCAAATCTGTAAAGACTCTACATTTAATTGTACAGATGCATCTCAATAAATTAGAATGTCCTGGAAAAGTTCATTTATTTCAGTAATTCAAATCAAATTGTGAAATTGTGTATTAAATAAATTCAATGTACACAGACTGAAGCAGTTCAAGTCTTTGGTTCTTTTAATTGTAAAAATTTTGGCTCACATTTAACAAAAACCTCAACATATTAGAATACTTCATAAGATCAGTAAAAAAAAAAAAACATTTTTAGTGAATTGTTGGCCTTCTGGAAAGTATGTTCATTTACTGTACATGTACTCAACACATGGTAGAGGCTCCTTTTGCTTTAATTACTGCCTCAATTCTGCGTGGCATGGAGGTGATCAGTTTGTAACACTGCTGAGGTGGTATGGAAGCCCAGGTTTCTTTGACAGTGGCATTCAGCTCATCTGCATTTTTTGGTCTCTTGTTTCTCATTTTCCTCTTGAAAATACCCCATAGATTCTGTATGGGGTTCAGGTCTGGTGAGTTTGCTGGCCAGTCAAGCACACCAACACCATGGTCATTTAACTTTTGGTGCTTTTGGCAGTGTGGGCAGGTGCCAAATCATGCTGGAAAATGAAATCAGCATCTTCAAAAAACTGTTCACCAGAAGGAAGCATAAAGTGCTCCAAAATGTATTGGTAAATGGGTGCAGTGACTTTGGTTTTTCAAAAAACACATTGGACCAACACCAGCAGATGACATTGCACCCCAAATCATCACAAACTGTGGGAACTTAACACTGGACTTCAAGCAACTTGGGCTATGAGCTTCTCCACCCTTCCTTCAGACTCTAGGACTTTGGTTTCCAAATGAAATACAAAACTTGCTCTCATCTGAAAAGAGGACTTTGGACCACTGGTCAACAGTCCAGTTCTTCTTCTCCTTAGCCCAGGTAAGATGCCTCTGACATTGTCTGTTGTTCAGGGGTGGCTTAACAAGAGAAATTCGACGACCGTAGCAAAATTCCTTGACACGTCTGTGTGTGGAGGCTCTTGATGCCTTGACCCCAACCTCAGTCCATTCCCTGTGCAGGTCACTCAAATTCTTTAATCAATTTTGCTTGACAATCCTTACAAGGCTGTGGATCTGTCAGTTGGTGGTGCATCTTTTTCTTCCACCCTTTTTCCTTCCGCTCAACTTTATGTTAACATGCTTGGATACAGCACTCTGTGAACAACCAGCTTCTTTGGTAATGAATGTTTGTGGCTTAACCTCCTTGTGAAGTGTGTCAGTGATTGTCTTCTGGAAAACTGTCAGATCACCAATCTTCCCCATGATTGTGTAGCCTAGTGAACCAAACTGAGAGACCATTTTGAAGGTTCAGGAAACCTTTGCAGGTGTTTTGAGGTTAGTTGATTAGCATTTCACCAAATTCTAATTTGTTGAGAATTGGTGGGTTTTTGTTAAAAGTGTGCCAAAATCATCACAATTAAAAGAACCAAAGACAAACTACTTCAGTCTGTATGCACTGAATTTATTTAATACACGATTTCACAATTTGAGTTGAATTACTGAAATAAATGAACTTTTCCATGACATTTTAATTTGAGATGCACCTAAATGCACTCAAAATACGGCGCTTTTGTAAAATAATGAAAGCAAACATGATGCGCTTTCTGTTGTCTTGGTCTGTGAACTTGAGCACAAAACTCTGTGTATAGGTTATTTTTGCCTTACAGACATTGAAAATATGTCTATAAAGAGTGAAATGTATACTTTCAAATGAACCAATTCAAATGGAAAACCAAATTCTCAGATTATGTAATCCATATGAAACATGAATACAGCCGCATCCACTACTGCGGAGTCAGTGTCACTGACTTCATCTAATCCAAAAACAAAAGCACTAGTTCAAAAAAAGCACTTGAAAGCACTAGTTCATCAAATTATTAAAATGTTAATGCAGTCTCCTTACTGTTTTTCCCTGAAACATTCATAATCATTACTTCTGTCGGTGTGGTATTGCAAACTTTAGCATGTACTTGAGCGCTTATTAGGCTATATATTCAATTAAAGGCTCATTATAATGATTTAAATGGTTTATTAATAAATGTGTGATTAGTCAAGTAATGTTTTATATGAACGACTACTAGTCGACGGAAAAAATTTGAGGGCAGCCCTAGAAAAAAAAAATCTGTATTTAAAACGTTATCAACACTTTTTTTCTCACTTCCGACGTAGGACGTATGTGTAGCATTAGATGATTAGTGACGAACGTGGAAGCATGGCTTAGAGACAGCAAAACAAAAGCTGGTCACAAATTAGAAGCACAAAATGAGGATTTGTACAGAAAAGTGTAAGGGGATTTCACTATAAGCCAAGAAGAGACTGGACTGGTTTACCTTTGCTAAAGGAAACTTTGCTTTCATATATGGAAGAGCAAGGACAATTTTTATATTAGAATTTAATAGTAAATATACACTTAGGATGCCTTGAGTAAATCATGGGCTAATTTTCACTTTAGGGTGAATTAACCTTTTAAGCGTTAAAGCACACTTCGCTTTGGAACACATACTGAGATGTATTTCACGCTGGGCTTCATATTTCACTCGGTATTAGCTTACTCTAGACCACAGAAGCTCATAAACACCCTTGATTTGACAGCTGAAGCTACTGTCGATGGAGAGCAGACGGGGATGACTGTGGGGAGGGCAGGGTCAATGGGTTATTAAGGTCCACAGAGTAACCAGAGCACAGCCAGCTGCAACTGAATGTGTGGTTTGTAGGCCAGTAAAACCTCTGAGCATCACGGTACATCGCATCTGCGAGAGGTTTCCATTCGTATGCATCCATTTGGACTCTCAGTAGACCTTGAATTTACATGGAGATTTACCTGAAAGATTGATGCTGTGTGTGTAGTGTTGTAAGTCTATTTTTGAAGGATGTTTAAGTATAGTCCAAGCTGGTTTTCAGCAGGTCTCCAAGCCTGATTGAGCTGGTGTTCAGGTGATCGGCTGGCTGGTGGTCCAATCTGACCAGATGACACGTGTCTAAAGCCCCTTAAAACCATGAAACCAGAACAGCTTGCATGGTTTGGGCATGGTGATCATCCCCATCAGGCTACATCATTCGCTCTCTGCTTATCTGAGTGAGTCTCGCTCAAGGCCACAATAGTCCATGGTTCACAGGTTGCAGTTTGCAGTTTGTGTGGTTTTAACCTTTCAATTATTTTAAACCACTAAGCAACTCCACCCTCTTATCAAAGATTCTTACTAGCAATAGGCAATGTAAGGATATTTGTGATTTTGCTGACAATATAAAATTAAGCAAATTGGAATATTGTAAAGATTTAAATACATTTTTATTTTATTTTGTAAACCCTCTTTGCCTCATGATTGAAATCGAATCAGTTGAAGACACTGATTCTCTGGCATTGTGGCTCAAAGGTCCATTGGGTCCATATATATAGTTCCCTTTTAAGGAAACTTTGAACTGTGTCCTCAAGGTGTTGCTATGGGGAATGCACTGTTGTGACCCGTGTCTGAAGCATACTGTACATCGAAAAACATCAACAACATGTTGGCAGGCAACAGCTCATGACATAACAAATAACCCATGACGTAACTAACGGTGTAAACATAGTATAACTGTGTGCTTGGAGAACGTCATCCTAGTCTTCGTCTTCATTGACTGTTTTGTTTGAAGCATACAGCGTTTAGCAGTGCATGTTTCTCGCCAGAGGCTTTGCTCTGATACCTGCAGTTCCGCTGAGCTTATAATTGATCAAAAATACAGTTAAAATAATAACTGTTTTCTTTTTTATTTTATTAAAAAATTTATTCCTGTGTTGACAAAGCTGAATTTCAGCAGCCATTACTCCAGTCTCTAGTCACGTGACCCTTCAGAAATCATTCTAATATGCTAATTTGATGCTTAAGAAATATTTATTATTATTATTATCAGTGTTTAAAACAGCTGTGCTGTTTACTATTTTGGGAAACCTGTGTATTTATTTTTTTTTTGTATTTTTTTTTTTTTGATGACTACAGAGTTCAAAATGGCATATGTTTGAAATAGAAATCTACAATTATATATTATTTACTGTCACTTTCATCATTTTAATTAATAAAAGTATTAAAATGAAACAATAAACATACTGCCCCTAACTTTTGAACAGTAATGTATATTTACCAAATACATATATTATGTAGGCAAACATTTCTGTTTATCATGATGTATTTTTATACTGGGTGTAAATAAATGGTGCATACTGTATATATATTTTCAATATAATTCTTCCTTTCATTTAATAATAATAAAAAAAAACATGCCTTCATTGTTGTTGAATATATATATATATATATATATATATATATATATATATATATATATATATATATATATATATAATGAGATATGTTTTATATTGTCAAAAGGCTGAAAAAAGTGAGAGATAGTTTCACCCAACCAAAGTTCCTGCTAACAATAGACCAAAACATGTTAAATGTGTTTGTTTTTCTTTGTTATTGCATAGTTTGCCGAGGTGGGACAGAATGCTCATAGACACCCTGCCACTCCCATAGTCCGACTGTTCAGGCTTGTTTTGCCTTTTGTAAAATATTCATCCCACAGTCACAAACATGGTACCTGTCAAAGCAAAGTTTCTTCTCCACCAAGCATCCCTGAAACGCTGCCATGTTTTTGTATCGTTCTGCTAAAACATTTAATCAAATTCAAGAACTCTGTGTGATCAGATGCTTGTGTTTCCCACAACGGTAATTGCAGAGAATTCACCGCCTGTTCATTATGAGGTTTTCTAATGAGACCCAGACTTGTCTGGCCTTTAATTCATTGTGTCTGCTGGGAGGTTTGATGTGAAGCTGCCAATATATCCGCCAGAGACCTTTTTCCAACATGTTTGTCATAATTATGTTAAGTATTGTATGGTTTATGATAAAAACAGAACATCATAAACATGTGTGCCTTTCTTTACATTTGTTTACATACTAGGGAACCATAGGGGGCTAACTGTCACAAACATGATTTCCCAAACATGGCTTAAACTTAATCTTAAACTACAGTACATAAGAATTTCAATAGACAGTAAGTCTTAAGCAGTCAAATCCATTCCGGACTGTATCCAGGAAACTTGTGCTTTTGTGAAATATACATGTTTT
Source organism: Carassius auratus (assembly GCF_003368295.1). NCBI lineage: Eukaryota > Metazoa > Chordata > Actinopteri > Cypriniformes > Cyprinidae > Carassius > Carassius auratus. The sequence goes on from NC_039258.1 coordinate 15,207,901, forward strand.
TAACTGTGAAATAATGAGGGACATTTAGTTTTGATTAACTTCTGTTGCTACACACTATGTTTTGTTTTATTTCTTAAGCCAAAGTGCATGACTTGATCTTTCACTAGCAATAAGTCATTCAATTCCATATAATCACTGAGGGATTTTTTTTTGTGAGTGTTTCATGTTATCATTGTTTTTGTTGGCAGAATGAGGTCACCATGCTAAAGAACGAGGTGACACAACTGAAACAGCTTTTATTGACACATAAGGACTGTCCCATCACCACCATGCAGAAAGAGTCTCAAGGTTACCTCAGTGAGTACTATCACGCACCCACACGGCCAGAGGTGACATTATGTAATAACGGATATATATTACATTTTTTGTAGAACACACCTAGTGAAATAGATACTCCTGACATTTTTAAAATGTATGGAAGCTGCCACTCCTTGTTTATAGTGGAGGGCAAAAACTTTTCTCAGTCACTGACAAACCAGTTGCCTAGCAGTGTTTATGATGCAGAAATATTGTTTCCATTTTCACTTTGAAGTAAATGTCTTCAGGTGATGTACACTCCCTGTCTTCTTAAACTTCCAAATTCATCAATAATGAATGAAGTTGTGGATATTTAAATATTTATCTCAATGGAGTGTTTACTATTTTCACATTATTGTCCAAAAAAAGAAAAAAAAAATGATCTCGTAAATATTTCCTAAACTATATACGGACAGATGGATGGATGGATGGATGGATGGATGGATGGATGGATGGACGGAAGGACAGATAGAAAGACATATGGATGGACAAATAGACGGATGGATGGACGGACAGACAGATAGACAGACATGGATGGGTGGATGGATGGATGGATGGATGGATAGATAGATGGATGGACGAACAGACAGATGGATGGATGGATGGATGGATGGATGGATGGACAGATAGACAGTGTATCTATGGATGGATGGAAGGATGGATAATGGATAGACACATCAGTAGCTGAATGCATGGATGGATGAATGGATGTATAAGGAATGGATGGATGGACAGACAGAGATATGGATGGATAAATGGATGAATGTACAAATGAATGAATGTATGAATGGGGTGAAGAGACAGATTGATGGGCAGGTAGACATACTGAGGGATGGACAGATAGACAGACTTGTGTGACCCTGGACCACAAAACCAGTCATAAGGGTAAATTTCTTGAATTAAAGATTTATACATCATCTGAAAGGTGAATAATTAAGGTTTCTATTGATGTATGGTTTGTTAGGATAATACAGGTGCATCTCAATAAATTAGAATGTTGTGTAAAAGTTCATTTATTTCAGTAATTCAAATCAATTTGTGAAACTCATGTATTAAATAAATTCAGTGCACACAGTCTGAAGTAGTTTAAGTCTTTGGTTCCTTTAATTGTGATGATTTTAGCTCACATTTAACAAAACCCCACTGATTCAGTATATCAACAAATTAGAATATGGTGACATGCTAATCAGCCAATCTACTCAAAACACCTGCAAAGGTTTCCTGAGCCTCCAAAATGGTCTCTCAATTTGGTTCACTAGGCTTAACAATCATTGGGAAGACAGCTGATCTAACAGTTTTCCAGAAGACAATTATTGACACCCTTCACAAGGAGGGGAAGCCACAAACATTCGTTGCCAAAGAAGCTGGCTGTTCACAGAGAGCTGTAACCAAGCATGTTAACAGAAATTTAAGTGGAAGGAAAAGTGTAGAAGAAAAAGATGCACAACCAACTGAGAGAACTGCAGCCTTATGAGAATTGTCAAGCAAAATCCATTCAAGAATTTGAGTGAACTTCACAAGGAATGGACTGAGGCTGGGGTCAAGGCATCAAGAGCCTCCACACACAGACGTGTCAAGGAATTTGCTGAACCACAGACAATGTCGGAGTCGTCTTACCTGAGCTAAGGTGAAGAAGAACAGGACGGGTTCCAGTTGTCCAAAGTCCTCTTTTCAGACGAGAGCAAGTTTTGTATTTCATTTGGAAACCAAAGTCCTAGAGTCTGGAGGAAGGATGGAGAAGCTCATAGCCCAAGTTGCTTGAAGTCCAGTGTTAAGTTTCCAGTCTGTGATGATTTGTGGTGCAATATCATCTGCTGGTGTTGATCCATTGTGTTTTTTGAAAACCAAAGTCACTGCACCCATTTACCAAGAAATTTTGGAGCACTTCATGCTCCCTTCTGGTGACCAACTTTTTGAAGATGCTAATTTCATTTTCCAGCAGGATTTGACACCTGCCCACACTGCCAAAAGCACCAAGAGGTGGTTAAATTACCTTGGTGTTGGTGTGCTCTACTGGCCAGCAAACTCACCAGACCTGAACCCCATCAATTCTCCATGGGGTTCAGGTCTGGTATTGTTCTGTATTGTCTGATATTGTTCTGTATTGTCAAGAGGAAAATGAGAAGCGAGACCAAAAAATGCAAATGAGCTGAAGGCCACTGTCAAAGAAACCTGGGCTTCCACACCACCTCAGCAGTGCCACAAACTGATCACCTCCATGCCACGCAGAATTGAGGCAGTAATCAAAGCAAAAGGAGCCCCTACCAAGTATTGAGTACATGTACAGTAAATGAGCATACTTTCCAGAAGGCCAACAATTCAATATATATATTTTTTATTTGTCGTATGAAGTATTCTAATTTGTTGAGATAGTGAATTGTTTTTTTTTTTTTTGTTGAATGTGAGCCAAAATCATCACAATTAAAAGAACCAAAGACTTAAACTACATCAGTCTGTGCGCATTGAATTTATTTAATACACGAGTTTCACAATTTGAGTTGAATTACTGAAATAAATTAACTTTTCTGCGACATTCTAATTTATTGAGATGCACCTGTATTTGGCTGAGATACAACTATCTGACACTCAGAAAATCTAAATACTGAGAAAATCACCTTTAAAGTTGTCCAAATGAAGTTCTCATTTACTAAATATCTTCATGGAACGTGATCTTTACTTAATATCCTGATGATTTTTGGCATAAAAGATACATTTATAATTTTGACCAATACAATGTATTGTTGGCTATTGCTACAAATATACAGTGCTGCTTATGACTGGTTTTGTGGTCCAGGGTCACATATGGATGGATAAATGGACAGATAGACATATGAATGGATGCATGGATGGACAAACAGGCTAAAACGACAGAGACAGATGGATGCAACCAGACATCTTCATTTCTCCTATTGTCCCTCAGGTCCAGAGAGCAGTCCGGCAGGAAGTCCCACCCCTGTGACCCAGCAGCAAGTCATCCAGCACAATACCATAACCACCTCCAGCACAGCACCCAATCACCGCACAGATATTAACCCCATTCACTAGAGACTCCACCCCTGATGCCCCAACCATGCTGGACATCCTGACTGCAAATTCTGGACAGACGCACACACCTCTGTGCCTCTGTGGCAGCTTATTCTTCTGTAAATGTAAACTGATTACAATTTTGTTTAGTTCTGTGTGTTTAATGTTTTCATTTGAATCTGCTTAAAAAAGGGAGTCTGCATAAATCATCAGGCACCATCTCACTTGTCAAGGACATCATTAATGGAAATGCGACTGTTACATCTGTTCCTGGATTGCTACTGGACCACTGCCTTTACAAATTACAGAATTCAGATAGCTGGATAGCTTTTGCAATGAATTTTCCATTGCCAAAAAGATGCTGTCCTTTGCTTCCTGTTTATTGATATAACAATTACTCTCACATTCCCCTTTTTATCAAATTCAAAAGGATAAATTAGGAAGGTCAGTCTCCATTGGGAGTTCCTAATGAAAGTAACCTGAAGCAATATTGAATCTCTGACATGCTCAGCAATCTGATTGTCTTCACTTGCTCACTCGGACCAGAATCTAGATCAGATTAAGTTCAACCTATTAGCTCCTGTCATTTCAGATATAATTTCAGAAGTTATCTTCGTAAAACAAAACAGCTTTCACTCCTAAGCTGGTACAGATCAGGTCAATGGAATGCATTTATCAAGCTCACACAGGCGTCTGTGATCAAATGCCCTGCTGAACATTGAGATTTCGGAGTATTCCCAGAGTTACGAGATCACAGCTGCAATAGTGCTGCACCAGGAAGACATCTCACTTGGCGTTCGAACGTTTCAGAAGACACCATCAGCTGTTTCATTTTAAGATGGTTTAACATCTGGTCAGATTTACCCCTGGTCCTCGTCAGTTTGCATATTACTTCTACTGGCAGTTAATTTCGGTATCTATTTCGGATCAGCGAGTGGACTAAGTAATTTGCATATACTTCAATACATTTTTATATATGTTTTGTACTCATATGTTCCAACCACATTCAAAACACTCCATCTTGAACCAGAATAATGCCATTGAAAACTTTTGGAAGCTTTTGCTTTACCTGAGGCTATGGAAAACTTCCACTGAAGCCAAATGCATTGTTAAATGCTACTTAAAATTAGCTTTCGTTTTGGCTGGAAATATTGTTTATATCTTCCTCGGGCATTCTGACTGTGAGTTCAATTAAATTTAATAGGATTAAATGTAATAGGATATATTTTGATACATCCCCGTTCATAGTCCTGGTTTGTTTGGTGCCTAGGAAATCATATGAGGCTTCCTTCTTGACATGGACCATGGTAAATTCTGCACTTGACTATAGTACTTCTATCAAAGGTTCTGGATGTTCAGGTGTTGATTTTGAAACTGATGATTTTGAGAGACAGTCAGCAACTTACTGTAAAGGGCCGTTCACCAAGAATGCATTTTCGCGTTTATAAAATGCAAAAGGTAGTTTGCAGTGCAATGCCATTTTGTTGGTTGTCTCAATCACAAAATCCTTTCAGTTCACTGGAATGTTTGCTTCTTAAAAAAATCTTACAATGCACACAAAACCAGGGCGCATTTATGTTTACTGTGTTCCCTTACCAGAAAATATATCCCATTTTCTGAACCGCCTCAACTTAGTACATATCATTACACAATAGAAGTTTTGATGGTGGCATTTTACAACCCAGAAACAGCATCTCAATGTGTTATGAGCCAGGGTTCTTACCAGTGCCAGTACACTGATTCACAACCTAGGGAGCTGATTGAGACACTCCCAAATAAATGTCACGCAATGGAATGTGAAAATGCATTCTGTGTGAACTGCCCTAATAATAACATTCCAAGGTGAACTTTGTAAGGGTTGTGTGGGCAAAGTCCCATATACCTCATGAGAGTATGATCATGGACCGATAATCTATAATTTGGCCACTGTCACTTTAAGATATTGAGTCCTGAATACCTTAAAGACTGTTACACACCAAATGAACATTAATGAACTAGCGCAGAAGAAAGGCGACTGTTGTTGTCTTGCGTTGCATGTGTTTGGGCCAAAAAGTGGCTCCAAAGGCCAGGTAGTATGCACATTCTGTATATGCGTGAAAATAAATAACTTTCCATACCAGCAGGTGGCAGTAGTTGGCAACAGTGTTCGACATTCAAAAAAGGAAAGCCAAACTACAGATATACAAACCATAAACAAAGTAGTGAGGTGTAGGGGTAGGTTTAGGGGCGGGGTTAGGGGATTGTCATTCATATAAATTTGCCACCTTGTAATATGCATTAAGATATTTTTCAAAAAATTTACAAATTTTTATTACTGAGGTTGTAAGAATTCATATAAATTACCCACCAAGTAAAATATGTACGAATTGCCGTGAGATTGAGTTGGCCAATCAGAGTGATCTTTCTCACTGACTCCCTGAGACTAATTTAACATGCTTAATCGGCCAAAAAGCCATCGAATGAGTCCAACTAGTGGTGACGGAGTGGAACTGACATTGGCAGACGGCGGACTGTTGGCTTGGTGTGTCACAGACTTAAGTCACATTTTCCTTGTATAATTGGAAGTAATGACACAATTTGGTCCACTTTTGTTTCTCCCCACTGCGAAAATGTAGCAATTTACTATTTCTATGCAGGTACCGATCTAGACCGATCTAGATACTGCTTTCCAAATGTCACTATGTGCCTGAATATGTCTTAAATACTCACATAGGGAAGAATGTCAGTACTTAGTAATACCTTAATATCATTGCATTTATTTTCAATTCAGATTCAACTTTAAGGCCTTGACATTGTTTAGCTTTTTTGTAAAGACTAATTACTAGTGTTTTTGACTCATTTTGGTGTTAATGGACTTTTCTACCTTCTTGAACCAAGGAGGCCTGTGATGAGAATGCAGACAAGCTGAAATGTTGAAATGTTTCCCCTCTGCCGAAAAAGGGTCTTTTTTCCAGCAGCTAAGCTCAGAACTCTGTTTCACATTTTTCACATTTTGTAGAGGATTTTTCTTCCCTCCTAAATGGAACATATTGATTCCCTTCGCCTTTCCTCGCAGCACTGTGTTTGGAACAAGAGCGTGCAAAACGACCTTCAACATTGAGAGATGGAAATCTTGTAGCTGTCTATGCACTTTGACCTCTGCACAGCAGAGGATGGAATAGCCATATAGGAGACTCAGCGATTCCCAGTTCCCACACCAGCGAGAGCCAGCCACTATGGAGCAACGCAACTTGTACGGACCAATTGCACTGGGTTTTGACCGGATGGCCTTTGAACCGAAAGCTTGGGTTTTGACGGTGCTCCTGTACTGTAGCTTTAAGACTTTAAACTGTCCCTTTAAAGAAAACTTGTTTGTCACACTGTGAAATGGGTGACATCAAGGTGAACTGGAAACATGACTGTTCTTTCATTGTTGATTTTGTTGGACCTTATTGTGGTTTAGTTGTTTCCCAGCATAGTTCACATAGGAGAGTTCACCCAAAAATGAATTATTCTGAAAATTCTTCTGAAAAAAGAAGTTTAGAGTTTTATCCATACAATGAAAGTCAATTGGGTCCAAACATTTCAAACTTCAAACTAAAATATATAAAATCACTGATACTGTATAATACTGTATGGTGACACATCAGTAATAGCAAACCTCATTGGTTCTTCTGTGTCACATGATGTCAAAACACAAAAAAACAGTCAGTTTTGCTGTTACTGCTTTGTCTACATTTTTTATTTGTACTCTGTGTAGATTAGTTGATCAACTGATTGAATTTGATTCGATTTGAGAGTGAATAACCACTTTGTTCATTGATCGTATTATTTCAAATGACTGGAATTGTTTGGATTACTTTTATGCTGCCTTGATTTATTTTTTGGATCTTGAAACTTTTGGACCCAATTGACTTTCACTGTACAGACAAGAAAATATAAAAAATGTGTCAAAATATGTTCTTTAGTGTTCTGCAGAAAAAATAAAATGAGTAAAGCCTCGTACACACCGGGACGATTATCGCACACGCTTATTGCCGACATTTTTGTTCTTACCCAATCCATTTTCACTGACAATGAGCTGAGTGAACATGCAAATTCACTCCCTGACATTAGATGGTGCTTAATGAAAACCAGAAATGCCTCGGTACACATCAAATCCTTGCAATTGCTCGCCATAACAACTTCCCTCTTATCGAGATTTTTGTAGTCGCTGTCGCATTTGTAATAAAGCCCTATGTGTTCAGACACCAATGAGACCAGCATGGTGCATCAAACCAAAAAAATGAGCCCTAGGCATTTTTATTTTTAAATTACACTTTTAGGCCTCGCGTTTTGCGCGTCAGTGTGCACACTCACATTGGAACCCTTTGTTTAGTCACGAGGTGTTAAATGACGACAATAACGCATGTGATATTCGTCCCGTTGTGGACAAGTCTTAAAGGTGAAATTACATTAACTGTTGTTTCCCAAATTTATGTGAACAAAATTCAGTCATTACAACAGAAATCCAAGAGAAAAATAATTTTGTGTGAGGGAGAAAGTTTTCCTCACACAGATTTCGCAACTGATTCACCGCACTAACAAAAACTGCTTGGTTTTAAAGTGTCCATAGTGTAGAGATGTATAAAGCTCACACAGCTCACACAGACTTCAATAGACAATGGACCCTTTTTGCCCAATGTGACCACACCTAAAATGATGATTACATTTTTTGGGTGAACTGTCCCTTTAAGTAACTCAAAACAACATTCAGTATTTTCTGTGCATGTAGCATTATACTGTGGTTTCGAATGGGATTCTGATGCTCATGAAGGTTGGGAGTTTCAATGTTTTTGGATTGTGAGCTCGAAAGTTAACTTGAGAGAGATCTGTGTATGCATGCTTTTTCACTCCCGACTTCACACTCACAAGTTTTGCAGTGTTTACATAAATTTGTAATAATATGGTGGGAGGGGCTTCTTTAAAAGCAGTTTGGATTTTCATGGAGGACCTTAAACAGTTGCATTTTATTGTTATTTTAAAGTTGCATCTTTACATTTCAAAGCAAGGTGGTCAGGAGTGTATCTGCGCAGGGCCTCATCATCTCTTACCCAAGTAACATACAATATAAGAACACACTGAAGTAGAAATAATATTTCACTTGCTCTCAGTGAGTAACAGACGTTTATCTCAAATTGCTGATTTGGCATCAGTCCTTGTTAGGATGGTTGGATGGCTGTCTTTTGTGATACCATTCTTTTAAACAGAGGGAGATTTTTGTGTGTGTGTGTGTGTGTGTGCACGAGTATATTTGTGCTTCCGTGTGCATAATATATATTTTTTTTTTTATAGGTGGCGGACAATGACTACACATTAATAAAACTATAAATGTATCATTGCAGCAAAACTATAAATATTGTATAAATTTTCATTAATTTTTTGTAATCTTGTTCCCGTAATGCAACCACCTTTCTTTTTGAAAGGAGTACATGTTTGGTACATGTTTGTAAATAATGTTTGCATAGCACTTGCTGTCTTCAAATGTTTGCCTGTTCATTTCAGAGCTGAAACATTGCATTGTTTGTTACGCATATTGAATTCATGAATTCACACACGCTTACATAACTTTGTATATTTTATATGTTTATTAATGCCTTGAACAGTTTGTGTTTATGCAAATGTACAGATGTGAGATCACTACAGCTATATTACAATATGAAAATAAAGCACTTGTTCTTTAACAAAGCTCTGCCGATCCATGACTAAACTGAAAATATAAGATTACAGTATTTGCGAATTTGAAGTATTGCTTTTTACATTTTTCCCTCCGTTTTGCATTTAATCTAGAACTTGAGTAAATCTGAAGGTGATAAGCATAGAAGTAAAGATTTTATTTGATTATTTAATAGGGACCCCTGGTGGACAGATCTGTCCAATAAGGGTTTTGATACAGACACGCATTACAATGTAAAGTAGCAAAAATCCTGGCACATACATTTAGAAACAAATGTGCAAGAAAGATGTACCTGTACACAACAGCTTGTCACTGGGACAGAACCCTTCAATAGACACATTTATAGCTTTTATACAAGATATAAAATGCCTGCCAAGTAATTAGAATTAAGCCTTTAAAAGGTCTTTTATGATGCCATTACAGCCTCGGCCAAAAATATCTTCCCCCTTGGTAAATATGATCAAAGAAGTCTTTGAAAATTCATCTGAATTGTTAATCCTTTTGATCTTTTATTTAAAAAAAAATGTATCCTTTTAATGGATAATAAGAATTTAAAAAGAATTAAAAGTGGGGTGTTTGGGGGGTTGAAATAAAGTTTTTTTCTCAAATATTTATTGGACACAATAATTGCCCCCAACACACACACACAGAAATTCTTATGAGTAAAATATCTCTGAAGTATATTCCATTCATATTCACAATTTTGAGCACTCCAGCGTGATTTTATGAAAATTATCCAGCCATACCTGTTTCATAGAAATATAAAGAGAAGGGAAAACAAAGCCCAAATTCCCTTAATCATCCATCAAAATGAGAAAATTCCCATTTCCACCATCAAGGCAATAATTAAGAATCTCCAATCAACATAAAATGTTATGAAACTGCCTGGAAGAGGACCTGTCTATATCGTGCTAATGTGAGAAGATGAAACTAAAAAATTATCTTTTTAGCAGCAAACACTCAAGATGGGTTTGGTGAACAGAGATAGAAAAAGTATCCCATGTAAAATTAAATATACAGCTGTATTTTTGATGTTATGGGCCTATATTTCTGTTGGAGGTCCTGGACATCTTGTTTAGACACATGGCATCATGGATTCTATCAAATACCAGCAGATAAAAAATCAGTAAGTGACTGACTCTGTAAGAAATCTTATAATGGGCCATGTCTGAATCTTCCAACTGTACAATTACCCAAACACAAACCTAAAAAACAACACAGAAATGGGTCACTGAGCACAAAACCAAGCTTCTGCTATAGCCATTCCAGTCCTCTGACCTGAACGCTATTTTGAAATGTATCGGAAAAGAAAAGAGTGTGGTGAACTGAAGAGGAGAAGCTGGGAATCTGAAGTGTCTGGAGTGATTCTGGATGAAGGAATGGTCTCTGATCTCTTGTCAGGTGTTCTCTAACCTCATCAGGCATTATAGGAGAAAATTTAGACCTGTTAAACTGGCAAATGGATTAACAATGCAGATTAATTTTCACAGCCTTCTTTGATCATATTTACCAACGGGGCCGATACTTTTGGCCACGGCTGTATTCACTCAGGATTAGAAATATTAGCATATAAAAAATTGTCCCCGTCCTTGCACACACACACACACACAGACACACACACACATACATCCATATATATATATATATACTAGATACATAGCCTCATTATTATCAAAATAATGCCAGTTTATGAAAAATTTAATTATCAATTAAATTTACATTTCACAACATGAATGTATTTCATGTTGTATTTCTATAACATTGGCCTGATGCCAATATATCATACATTTTAAATGCAACAAATAAGTTCATTCTATATACAGAAAAAGGGTAAAGTTTAAATAGGATTAACTGGTTGCAAAAAAACAGCAACAACTTTGTTATGGCCAGAAACCAGGAATATTAAAATTGGCATAAAAAAAACACACTGTAAAATGTAGAATTAAATAATACAAGGTACATATTAATTTTAAGACATCAATTGTAGAAATGCCACAAATATTTAGTTATTAACAACTATCAATATGAAATATTCTTTTTTTTTTTTTTTTTTTTTTTTACACTGAGCTGTCGCCCCCTGCCGGACACACAAAGGAAATACTGTTAAAACACCAAAGAAACAAACGTCTTGAGAAAGGTTCAAGACACCGTTCATTAAAAAGGAGTAAATTTCATTTTTACTTTTAGCATGTTGTGCTATATGCGAAACTACACATTCTATTTAGCCTATTTTTGGTCTATTTTAGCCTATTTACACTCCTAATATAAAATGAATCTGCTTCCTTCCTGTGAAAGTCATACCAGTTTTGAATGTCTACCTCTGCATTTTTTCCTCTTTCTTCTGTCTTCCTCTTATCCTCAGCATGTCTTTTATGTTATTCATTGGTCAAGCTTTAACTTGGGGGACCAGTTCTCAATTATTAACAACAACTTTCATCTAAAAATCTAAATTAGATTTTTCCTAATAGATCTTTTTAAAAAGTAAGGTAGTTTTTAAGTTTATGTATAGGGTATAGGATTAAGGGATCTAAAATATAGTCATGCAGAATGAGTCATTAATATGTGCTTTATAAGTACTAATGAACAGCCAATATCCTAGTAATATGCATGATAATAAGCAACTAGTGAGAATTTGTCCTGATAATAAAGTGTTATAGCTTTTCTTGTGTTTAATTGTTTATGATATGATTAAGAATGTAAATGAATGAAGAATGTAAAATTATGCTAGTAACTCATAACACTGAATAGATAAAAAATGTAAAAGACAAAAATAAAAGTACATTATACCCAAATCATATTTTAATTATAAACAGATCATGTACAATAAAAACATAGCCCCCACACTTCACACATAGTCCACTAAAATTAGTCCCCCAACTCTTCATAATAGCACAAACTTTTGCATTGAAAAACTCATTACACAACTTCATTCAGTGGTCACTTTACATTCAATATGAGTTTAGTGTATCAATGTGATGAGAACCCATCTGTAGAAAGGAATCTGTCAATCATGTCAAATGATCTCTCTGGTTGATCATAAGGCAAAATGTGCCCGCCTCCCCTGATGATGACCTACAACGAAGAAAAAAGTAAGCAGGTTTTGGAATTAACAACAGACAGAATAGGTATGGCTTTCAGCCAATGATTATATAACATAATGGTTGATAAATTAAATATACTGATCTAGCAGTACTGCGAACCCTCACCTGAAAGAACTCTCCCACTTGTCGTACGTAACCTGCCACTTCAGTATCACTAGGCTGGACCTTCCAGTGGAAGCGCTCTGCTTTTTTATACTCGTCCGCTTTAGACCAGTTCACTGTGGGCAGGAAGCGCTCAGTCAGAGGGGCTGCAACGATGACGTCAAGCTGTCCGCTGTAGATCAACACCTGTGAATACACCGATAAACATCAGCGGACAGAAAAAATAAATAAAAAATAAATAAATACATTTTTGTACATCCCTAAACCTAAGAATTAATATGATTATAGAGTCAAGTCATTTAACAAAAAGGCCATAAAATTCCCAACCCAATCAATGAAACTGTTTCCTCACTCTATAGTTGTCCATGAGGACGCCCAGCCATGGTTTGATGGACTTCATGACATCCTGAAGCAGATGCTTCTCAACATCTGAGCCGTCATGGAATGTAAGATTTCCAACATGGATGGAACGTCGAACATCCGGCAGAGTCACAAACGCTGAAAAGTACTCCTGGTCTGGAGGTTCCTGTTTAGGGAAAAACACATAGCCATTCAAATCAAGAGCACTTTATTTCCATCCATTTGCTTGTGATGAAATGTGTGGGTACCTGACACTGCATGTAGTTGAAGTAGTTGGTGCAGCCAGTGACGTTTTGGAAGAATGAGGGATAAGGAGTAAGATCACCATTCAGTAAGCTGTCAAAAACCTGATGGAGAGACGAGATGTTTTCAGAACGGATGAAATAAAGACGATGCAGGGTGTCCCGATTAATCATACTCACCTGAAAGGCTTCCACCCATCTCTGCTCCTGGATGAGTTTGACTCCTGCATCTGTCTGCATCTGCACATGCTGCCTCTGCAGTTCATCCACGAGACCCGTCTGATAGAGGAAATCTGCATAACCTCCCAGCATCTGAGACCAAAGTGGATTATAAGAGAGATTCAAGTCCATATATGAGCAAAATCATTTCAAAGAAGCTTTACATACATGTTTATAGTGCCTTAGAGCCAGTTCAAAGCAATAGCACTTCGGTGAATTATAATTATCTGGCATCTGATAGGTTTAAAAAAGGAAATCTCATTTTCATTCACCAGTTCAGGGTCACACAGACCATCTCCAATGGCCACTCCTTTGAAGTTGATCTTCACTTTGGCAGAGGGATTGTTCTTGTGGATGTAGTAGCCAATTGCTGGAACATACTTTCCTGCATATGACTATGGATTTTAAATGGTTAACAACAGAGTATTTTTACTGTACAAGAGAGTAGTTATGTCCACTTCCTCACCTCGCCTGTAGCGTAGAACGGATTAGACTGGAACTCACTGAATATCTGGAAGAACTGAGTCAGGGCGCTGCGGAGGGGACAAAAAACCCTAATATTTATCACATCTCACGTTGTCTTAGATATACATTAAACTTTTGCCACTGTACTGTACCTGTACAAGTCTCTGCCCACATCATCCTGGTTTTGGGCAAACCCTCGGTCATCCTCAGTGAAACTCCATCCTGTCCCAACCTTAAAAATAAACGACAAATATCCATCTAGTGTGAATAATTCAATTAAAACCTGTCATAGAAACACTGGATTCACATACTGTATTAGCATATTTGCAGTAAGACTGTCAAGTGATAAAATACATGGGACTTGTTTAACTTAGTTCCTTGTTAAAGAAAAAAAAAAAAAGGTGTAATAATTATATTCTTAGATTTTGTGTGGATGATGCACAAGACAGAAAATATGTATCTCCACATAAAGACACTCAGATGTATGCAGCAGTGTTCCCTACCTCATTTCAGACACACACACAAAAAAAAACACATTGCATAAAAGGCAAGGGAAATAATATAACAAATTTTCCTAATTATTTTTTTTTAGTATAACAAATTTTCCTGTTTTTAAGAATTAAGTGAAAATGACTTGAGCAAACAACTTTTATGCAAATTATTTAAAAAAAAAAAAAAAAACAGAATAACAATAAAATATTTTTTATAAATGCATTAATTGCATCTAAAAATGTCCATGTTTAATATATCACATGTAGGACTATTAACTGTAACAGCCCTCATTTGCAGACATATCAATCCAATTCTGAAATAATTAAAATACACCAAACTCACCGGTAGACATGTGACGGTATCAAAAAGTTTTGATCATTACTGAAGATTTTACCACGGTATATCACAATATTAAAATAAGTTGCAAAAATTGCCATAATACTGTGTAACAGGTTTAATAACTTTTTTCTTACAAGAAGAACTGAACATTTAAATACAATAAAGCAATAGACAGAACATTTATATATGTCAACTAACGTATCAAATAATTTAAAATTCAAAAGAATTATCATCAAGAACAATAGCTGATCAATAGGTCTCATTAGTTAACATGCTAACATTACATGTAATGTGTAACCAAACAATAAAAGAACAAAATATTTTTGAACAATATCTAGGGCATGTCCAGATTAAATGCAATTAAATGCAAGTATTTAAGTATTCAGTGCTGCGATGAAATGGGTTTTGTATTAACATGTTGATGAGAAAATTATTCTTCTATTTTGAAGTGCCCACGAAAACTATATCGTGCATGTTGATAATTTGGGATATATTGTATTGAATACCGGAGCGTCTACTCACCGGGTTATCGATGTAAAGAACAGAGTATCGTGATGTCCAGGGGAAATCCCTATAGCCCACTGCAGAACAACATTAAAGGGTTAAAATCTAACATTTTAAGGTAATTTCATACATTGATATCTCAAGTGTAGGGTTTCACTATTAAGCAAATAAAAATTCCTTTCTGGCCCAAAAACATCTATAATAAAATGTTCAAACAACATGCTAATCTCCATCAACATAATGTAAGACAGCACAGAGGCATTTGTACTCACACGTGAGGTTCTTATGTACAAAATATGGGCCATGCTCCACAAACAAGCCAAACATAGATGTCCCTCCAGGTCCCCCCTGAAGCCACAGCAGCACCGGAGCGGTCTCTGGTCTCTCCTAAACACAGAAAAACATGCTACAATAAATAAGTGTGTGGTAATTACATCACTGAATGCTGTTAACTGTATAACTTGTTGTAAACGACTTCTGAAAACAACTGACGCAGAAGCTACGGTCAGCAGATTAGTCTTATCTTTAGTGCCATTCATGTACAATGTCAAAAAAATGTTAAGTGCATAACATTAACATATACATACATAACATATTACCTGGGCAGGGAAGAACCAGAAGAAAAGGTTACTGTTGTAAGTCTTGTTCACAGTGAGATATCCTGAGTAACTCTTGACATTGGCTCCAGGAAGGGGTCCCACCAAACTCAGTTTTTTGGCTGATTATCCACAATACAAAAAAGAATGTGTATTAGCATACAGGTCAGAAACATCAGTGAATTACTGTATGAAAGCATTTATAATTTGTGGAAAACCAAAGTTAATTCAATTTATCTATCAATCTCGCATTAACTTCTCCATAATATGGAAAATACCTTATAAAGACTTATCTCCCCGTTGAAAAAACACCATATGCTGGTTAGGTATGTTTTGATGCTGGGATGCTGGTCCTTGGCCGGTTTATGCTTTTACCAACATAAGCCAGCATCAAAACATACTTAACCAGCATATGCTTTTCAGCAGGGTAAAGATCTTATAAAGATAACTTCCTATGTATGAGATTTAGTGAATTCAAGTAAAAGAAGAACGAAAGAAGAGTAACTGAACTTGTTCTATGCAAACAGCAAACATACCTTCTTCTATCTTGCCTTCCTCCAGATAGGGGGTGAGCATCAGAGGTTTGCCCGGGTCAACTCCAAAACGTGTCCCGCTCACACGGTGTGATTTCCGGCAGAAGAACGAGGAACAGCCTTGGGAGCTGACCGACTCCAGAAAAGCCCAGAGGAACAGCAGCCTAAGCGTTTTCTTCAGCATTATAGAGTTTAACTGCAGACAGCAAAGAAACATGACACGGGGATCACAGACCCAGCTTGATATTAAAAGGCTCGCATTACCTGCTACCTGTTATTACAAGACTAAACATATCAGAAGATGAGCGCAAAGACGACAAATCTCTTGTCAGTCGGTGAATGATCGAAAACCAACACATAATGCGGCATTATTATGTTATGAATATGCAAACAGGAAAGAAAATATGCAGGAATGGCAGGTGTGATAACTTATCAAATCAAGTAATTGAACATTTACATACATCTTGTTTTCCTGATCAGTAATAATAATAGCGTTACCTTGAAGCCAGATGCCAATCAGAAATCCAGAAGCCGTTTGCATCGGCATCAGCTTGTTGTCACGCTTTGAATGTGTTGCAGTCACATGACTATGTGGCATCGCAGTCATGTGATCGCAGTGAAGCCAGGAACTTCGCCAACACTGACCCCTACAGGTCCATTTGAGAGAACCAGTCCCCAGCCCAATATATAATATTATGCAATATGCATTTGCTGTGTAATAGAAAAGGCCTAGTTGACCGTTTTATTTAATAGGCTTTTTCTTAGAGTTGCTTTATTTAAAAAAAAATCATCTTCTGTAGATATGTTAATGTCTTGACTACAAAAAGCCATTGAACATGCCGACTGTTAGTATGTTGAATACAGGTTGAATTTTCCTCAAAAGTGGGGTGTGTTGCCATTAAACAATCCATTATGAACTTTTTGAACAAAATCTAACCAGGTAAAATAATACATTACAAAATATAAACATTGTAAAACAATTATAAAACCAATACAATTATTTAAACATAAAAATGTCAAACTATTTTGTCCAACAAAAGAGTAAATTGTATAAATTCATAATATTTAAAATGGATGTGACTTCTTGCCCCAATAAAAACTTGCTCTGACCTGACATTTATGAAGAAAAGGCCTTGTATAACATGCCACAGAGCTAACTTAACCTTTGAGCGTGAGAAAGACTGACCTCATCATCTGTTATTAAACAATTAAAATCAATATTAAGTTTGACCAATACATTGTAGTAAAAACCATTTGTATATATTAATATGAATTATTATTGAATATGAATAAATTGTAATGCCCAAAAATGTAAGATTCCTTAAAGGGTTAGTTCACCCAAAAATGAAAATTAAGCTGTGTTTTACTCACCCTCGAGCCATCCTAGTTGTATATGACTTTCTTCTTTCAGACACATACAATCAGAATTATATATAAAAAAGTGTCCTGGCTCCTCTAAGTGTTATTATTGCAGTTGGGGTCTCTCTTTAACATTCCAAAACATTAAATACAATTAAATAACGTCAAAATTACGGAGCCCCTCACATGACATGCAGGAAAAAATATTAGGCTAAATTGTGTGCACGATTTACTAATTTGTTCCCTCAATGTACTAAAATGTGCACACGATTACTATTGCGTTCCCTCAATTTACTATTTCGTTCACTCGATTTATAAATTGTGCACACGATTTACAAATTCATTCAACGCCATAGTAAATCGAGGGAACGCATTAGTAATCGATTAATTAATTAATTTTTTCTTGCATGTCATGTGCGGTGCTCTGTATTAAATAAAGCACGCATACTTCTAATTTATGACCAGCATTTTGTTTTATTCTCTCTCCAAGTATGGAGAACTGTCAGCTGCTTCTGCGTATGACAGATGGTGGAAGTGATAAAGTGTTTATTACATTTGAAATATGGATATTTTTATGGATATTATATGGATATTCGCCACTGAAGGCCTTTATTCACCCCAGTTTCAATATGGATGTGCACACTTTATTTAATGTGCTTTGGACACCTGCCCACTGCAATGAGTTTAGAAGCTTATGCCAGAACAATTTTTAATATAACTCCGATTAGATTCGTCTGAAAGAAGAAAGTCATATATAGAGTAAATAACAGGCTAAGTTTCATTTATGGGTGCCCTAACCCTTTAAAATTGTGACTCCCAAGAAATGATGGGTAATGTCCTCAAACTAGGTATTTAATTTATGTTTATTGCTAGATTGGTTTAAACTTTAAATTGTATTTAAACACATCTCAAATGCTGGTTACAAACCTTAAAGCAAACCTCAAAAACAATGAGTAACAGAAAAATATTTCGTTGAACCTATTGAGATTGACATTATACATTTTCTAAAGGTAGCCTAGTCTCATATCTTTTTACTGCCCCTTTTTTAGACAGGAAAAGGTAGACTTAGGTCTTCTTTATACTATATTTGTGGAAAGTGCAACATGCTTTTCAAGTGGGGGTGTGACTGTGACAAAATTACATGTCTTTTTTTAAAGTAAGGGAACACCAACTGTACCATACTGTGTTGTGTTATGCGCATGATGTACCTTTGCAGCATGTCAAAGCACAGTAAAGCCATAATTTTTAAACATGCAACATTTCTTTACAGCAAAAGCAACGCAACTTTCTCATATGGTCACAGAGGCACACAGCTGAGAGTCATGTAAGTAGGTTTACCGCACGCTCAGGTAGGCAGGAGGAATGCGCGCGCGTCTCTTCCACTTTAAGAAGGCGGATTCGCCTCTACACACACTGTGTGTCTGTTACGAGCCTTGAAGTGGCACATGGAAGCGAAACAGTCAAATCCCTGTCTCTAAATATGGCGAAACCTACTGGCACTGACAGCACACGGCACGGTCGGGAAGTTTTTTTTTTTTCAATTCTGCTTTTCATCAAGATAAAGAGTAAATGAGTTTACACATTTTCTGCAAGTGTACCTGAGGTTGGCTCAACTAGTTTCATCATATGGTTCTATTGCTGCCGCACGCGCGACTGTAAATGCGGCAGCGCAGCGCTGGCGACTCCCGTCTGATCCGACGCTCACAGCTGGATATTATCGGCTGTTTAGGAGGAACTCTGGAGAGCTGAAGACAGGTCAGGAGAGCAGAGACTGAGATGGAAGAGCTGTCAAGCCGTAACAGACGCCAGTAAGCGGGAAGATTCAGTGAATTAGACGCGATGGCAGCGTCCAGCAACTCGAGTCTGTCGGGTTCCTCCGTCTCTTCGGGTGAGTATAGCCGACTGATGAATCACAATCAAACTGGACTATTTTGTTTGGGAATCTCAGTAAGCAAGCAATTGGCGAGACGATAGCAGAATGGAGATGGTTGGCACTGGCAGTTTAATTTCTGTGGTTTTGGATGTAAATAAATTTAGACGGGATAGAACACTGTGCATAAATGTGTGTCATACCTTTTTTTCACCCAGGGTGAACTAGACCCACCTTTGACTTCCTTCACCAATGCAAAGCCATGCAGTCGTTGCTATCACCAGTGCACGCTAGCAGATGATTGTGTAATGTCACACTCACTGTGCACGAGTTTTAAAGGCCACCTCTATCTGATCATATACTTGCATGATAGCAAAAACAGACTCTTTAGTTTGATCACGATAACTGGTGGGAACTACAAATCAAAAATGTGCACCATGCTGAATTGTAATGCCAAATAACATATTTATCAGTGAGATAGCCTATCATTGTTTACTGCATGCATTGACATTTTATGTAGAACTATAGCTTTGGTTACTACATGCATTGAAATTTTATGTGGAACTATAAGCAGTTTTTCCCCTCTCGATATAGGCTATATATATATAAATATAAATATATTATAGTATGCAATTTATTAACATTGTGTTTATTGAAACCGGCTTGAAATTAATCCACTCAGATGTACATCAAAATATGGGAAAAAATTTTTTTTAGTTTCTTCCAATTCACCACAACTTTAGAAGTCAGTTTATTAATATTGGACTCATTTAGAAAATGAAAACAGTCTATTAACAATTAAGACTTTTCTGTCGGAATGTCACCTTTTTAAAACAGAAAAGACTCATTTCGTGGAATGACCCATGTGTAGTTTGGGCATAACAGCAGTAGTATAATGTCAGCATTGTTTGTCATCCGTGTCAACTGTTGATATCCCAAGTAAATCACTGGCAGTAATGCCAACAACAACATGTTTGGGGTTTTTTGTGTCCATTTCAACATGTTGTAACGTGGGAACCAAAAACTGGTTTGGACACATCCAGTACAAATGCGCTTCCCACCCATTGTCTCAAGGGATCTAGGTAACAACAGGCATTTATATCCTAAATCCCAACATCTCAGATTTTTTATTTTTTTTTGCATCTTAAATGACTCATCAAACGTTTTCATAGGCGTGTGATGAAAACTAATTACCCTAAAAGCTGTTCCTGTCTCGGTTTTATTCACTCGAAAGATTTTCTATTATACTGATCTTATTATCCCCAAGAAATTATTGATGTTGAAAATGAGCTTTTAAAATCACCTGTCATCTTCCTAGCTGGGTGTCATGTGGTGTTTAAGCTGCATTATTACATGTAAGGAAGTTTGACGGTCAAATATTAACCTTCACATGCAATTACGTGTTACTTTTCAAAACCTTTGACATACAGTATTTTCACAAAGGTACCAAACTGACCCAACTACACATTTAAATCTTCACCATGTAAGCTGCTCTACTGTCCAAAAGTTTAGGGTTGGTAGGTTTTTCTCTGCCATTTATTTAATCAAAAATAAAATAAAAACAGTAATATTGTGAAATGTCTTTTATAAAATAACTGCTGAATTTTCTGTAGCCATTGCTCCAGTCTTCAGTGTCACATGATCCTTTGGAAATTAGTCAAAAATTTGTCTAAAACACATCTTATGGCAAATGTTGAAAACAGTGATGTTGCTTACCGATACATTTTTCCTGATTCTTTTTAGTTCAAAAGAATAGCATTTAAAAAAAAATGTAATGTGTTTTGGTACATTTTAAAAGTATTAATTACTTAAAAAAAACTGAAAAAATCACTCTGACCCCAAACTTTTTAACAGCAGTGTATAAAGTGACTTATTTACATTTTGTGACCTTAGATAAGAAACAAACATTGGGTGGAAGGGAAACCACGTCCCCAAATGTACCATATGATACAAAACAGAGCAAAAAGCGTCAGGTTGGCTGAAGGTGTGAGAAGCACAAAAGAGTGTGCAGGTGTTTAAATACACCGATCACAAGTGTAAGGAGAGATAAGGTTGGAAACACGCTCAGAATCACTCCCACACAGAAATGCATGTCAACACCCTGTTCTCATGCTGTACCGCTCGGCATTGCGTTTGTAAGAACAGAAGGAGGGATGTGTGATCTGAGGGACAGTACACGTCTCAAGGGAGTACCAGTTCAAATAACAAGCTTTGTTGAATGGGTGTGTAAAGAAGAACCGTTTTCATGTTGGCACTCATTCCATTAAAGCTCAATAGTGACCTTGGGAGAGAAAAAAGAGAAGGTTTGTCTAATTCACTTCTTGCTTGCTGTAACTCTTAATGCAGATGCACAGAACCACGACTTCTCCTCCACGCCAAGCCACGGGCTCTTGAGATCCAGTAAAGGGATCAGTCCAAGCCATGACCCTCTGTGGTCGCCATCCATTCCCAAAAAAATTATCTCACATGCATGTTGCTGAAAAAGCAGAAGTGCACTGCGGCCACGAGGCCTGCAGAAGGCGGGGAGTCTTTTCTGCCTGCGGTACGGAGAGCTGTCATTAGCTCAATGCCCCCGGTGTAATCATCGGATGCCATATACCGCGCCTCTACCAGCCTCGCCGTGTCTGTCACAGGAGTATCATTATGTTAGAATCTTTTTTTTTTTTTTGCCAGAAACCTTGTTTCATCTAGTTTGGGTGCGTGTAACACGCACGTTCTGCTTTATATTAGCCAAGAACAGAGCTGTAAACAAATGCAGGGCAGACTGGTGAGATGGATGCCGCTCGGCTCTGCTCTTCTGACTTCAAAGGCCAGTTCGAGCTTTGATGTTTCCCTAAAGGAAAACTGGGGCTGCAGCTCAGAGCTGGAAGCTTGTGAGTGTTTCAGAAATGATGAAGCTGAAATTATGGGTGATTTCATGGGTCTGTGCTGATTTGATTTCTTTTAATCTGAAAAGGTGGTGTTGGTTTAAGCTTAGGGCACTTGACCAGAAGGTTGCTGGTTTAATCCCAGTAAGGAGGAACTCGCTTCTTCATTGTACCCTTGGGCAAGACATTTAACCCCAGATTGCTCCAGATAGATTGTCCTGGCCGTAAGTGCACTTTAGTAAGCTGCTTACTAAAAGACTACTTGTGCACTTACAGTATGAATCTGCAAGGGGGTTCATTCTTTTAAAGTCATAGTGGAATGGCATTTGCAATTGTACTTTTGTAATCTGACTTATGTTGTTTAATCATCAAGTAATAAGTTTCGTTACACCTTGAACACGCCATTACTTAAAGGGATAGTTCACCCAAATATGAAAATTTTGTCATTAATTACTCACCCTCATGTCGTTCCAAAACTGTAAGACCTTCGTTCATCTTTAGAAGAGAAATTAAGATATTTTTGATGCATTCTGAGATTTCTCTGACCCTCCCATAGACTGCAAGAATCCTTACACGACCAAGGCTCAGAAACGTAACAAGGAGATCGTTAAAGTAATCCATGTGACATCAGTGGTTCAACTGTAATGTTATAAAGCTACGAAAATAGTTTTGTGTGCAAAGAAAATACAAATTATGACTTTGTTCAAAAGTTAGTCTCCTCCACACCATTTTGGAGAGTATCACATACATAATGTATGCTGTTCTGTGTCACCAACACACTTTTTTACGTTGTTTACATTTTGATCTGAACATAAACAGTGTATCCGTGTACATGCGTTGCATATTTTGTTTAAAAAATGCTTATATATGCATACATTACCACATTTTGAGGTCGTTAGTATTTTTTTAAGTAAGTGCGGTCCCACTTTATATCAGGTGTATTTATACATTGAATCATTTGATACAGTGCACTTTTTTTAACTTTCAGCTTTGTATCTTTGCAGATATTGTTTATGCTCAAACAGCAACATTACAAACTAACGTAAAAAAAAGTGAAATCGCAATGAACCACCCCTTAAAATTATTGAATATATTAGTAGATTTGGACCAAAACATTGACCCAAAATGGTCGTTTTTGATTTCATTTTGACTGCACGTCTGTGCTGAGTCATAGTCATCTTGAAAGCTATGTCTGTTTTCTGTGTTCTTCTGGTTCACTGGAGTTGAGATGAAGTGAATGTGAGTCCTACAACAGGAACAGATCACATGATTGAAAGCTCTGGTAAGCAAACAGCAAGAGAGATAACGCAGAACAGCGATTGTGTGTCCTTTTACTCGGCCTCTTTGCATTTCAGGCAGCATCAGATGAGGACAAGCTCTGTTCTTACTAGTTCTGGAGTTGCTTAACATCGAAGTTAACAGCTAAGGAAAAAGAGAATAGAAGAACTCATGCGAACAAATTCACTCTTAAACTGAAGACAGTCTGGTTAAATGTCACAGCTGCGGTCAAATGAAAGAACCTTGGTTTTTCAAGGTCTGTACTAAGCTGTTGCACATAGCTAAAAAAAGCATGAATGAAGGGGTGAAAGACTGAATGGAACCTCAGCTTGTGATGACAGAGATGGTAAATGAGGCATGCACATCACATACTGGCCCCAAAGTGGTACTTTCTCTCCTTCACTCTTCGGAAAGCTTCTCATTATTATAATCTTGTTTTTAAAGGCTTTCGTTTCTGACAGAAGCCACTGTAATATGGTCTGTTCATTAGTGGTCATCTTAATAGTTTCCATGGTTTCTCATGTGATTCCTGCTGTAGTTTTACAGTCAGTAAGTCTGAGTGAAATAAGAGGCTTATTTAAGCCTGCAGTTTTATTGGTGGATGGAGTATTGTTGGGAACCAGAGGAGAGAAGAGAGTTTTAATGCTCACCTCTTCCTGTGTCTCTGCATTTTTTATTAATCACCTCTGTGGAGAACCCATGGTCATCCATCACCCTCTGGAATCATCACATTACCAAACAGTGGATCTCCCTGCAACCAATGTGTCTCTGTGCTTGTGTAATGTACATGTGCACATGTGTGTAATCTCAGATAGCAGGCACACTGACCCCCAGCAATCTGTTCACTGACCATCTGATGCATTTTGCACACTAAACTGGAAAGCACTTTCTCAATCTGGCAACCTCTAATCTGACTGACTGGCTTTACAACTTCCTGGAGAACGTGTTTACAGAGCTTTTTAGTAGTGTTTTTAAGTCGGGTTGAAAGATGAGCACAAACATTTGTCCGTTTTAGCAGAATCAAATCTTTTAAAGTTTATTTTGAGACACTTTGTACATATCATATCAATACATAAAAAAAATGGAAACACTTTAGTTTAGGGGCCAATTCTCTCTTTTAACAAGTTGTATAGCATGTATATTACTAGCAAATTGGCTGTTTTTTTGTTCTTTTAATGCACATGTTAATACCTTATTCTGCATGACCATATATTTTTTAGATACCTTAATCCTATCCCACACCTAAACTTAAAGGGATAGTTCACTCAAAAATTTAAATGTCCCCATGATTTACTCATACTCAGGTCATACTAGGTGTACAGTATTGTTCAAAATAATAGCAGTACAATGTGACTAACCAGAATAATCAAGGTTTTTAGTATATTTTTTATTGCTACGTGGCAAACAAGTTACCAGTAGGTTCAGTAGATTGTCAGAAAACAAACAAGACCCAGCATTCATGATATGCACGCTCTTAAGGCTGTGCAATTGGGCAATTAGTTGAAAGGGGTGTGTTCAAAAAAATAGCAGTGTCTACCTTTGACTGTACAAACTCAAAACTATTTTGTACAAACATTTTTTTTTTCTGGGATTTAGCAATCCTGTGAATCACTAAACTAATATTTAGTTGTATGACCACAGTTTTTTAAAATTGCTTGACATCTGTGTGTCATGGAGTCAACCAACTTGTGGCACCTCTCAGCTGTTATTCCACTCCATGATTCTTTAACAACATTCCACAATTCATTCACATTTCTTGGTTTTGCTTCAGAAACAGCATTTTTGATATCACCCCACAAGTTCTCAATTGGATTAAGGTCTGGAGATTGGGCTGGCCACTCCATAACATTAATTTTGTTGGTTTGGAACCAAGACTTTGCCCGTTTACTAGTGTGTTTTGGGTCATTGTCTTGTTGAAACAACCATTTCAAGGGCATGTCCTCTTCAGCATAGGGCAACATGACCTCTTCAAGTATTTTAACATATGCAAACTGATCCATGATCCCTGGTATGCGATAAATAGGCCCAACACCATAGTAGGAGAAACATGCCCATATCATGATGCTTGCACCTCCATGCTTCACTGTCTTCACTGTGTACTGTGGCTTGAATTCAGAGTTTGGGGGTCGTCTCACAAACTGCCTGTGGCCCTTGGACCCAAAAAGAACAATTTTACTCTCATCAGTCCACAAAATGTTCCTCCATTTCTCTTTAGGCCAGTTGATGTGTTCTTTGGCAAATTGTAACCTCTTCTGCACATGCCTTTTTTTTAACAGAGTGACTTTGCGGGGGATTCTTGAAAATAGATTAGCTTCACACAGACGTCTTCTAACTGTCACAGTACTTACAGGTAACTCCAGACTGTCTTTGATCATCCTGGAGGTGATCATTGGCTGAGCCTTTGCCATTCTGGTTATTCTTCTATCCATTTTGATGGTTGTCTTCCGTTTTCTTCCACGTCTCTCTGGTTTTGCTCTACATTTTAAGGCATTGGAGATCATTTTTTTGCACCTCTTTATAGGTTTTCCCCTCTCTAATCAACTTTTTAATCAAAGTACGCTGTTCTTCTGAACAATGTCTTGAACGACCCATTTTCCTCAGCTTTCAAATGCATGTTCAACAAGTGTTGGCTTCATCCTTAAATAGGGGCCACCTGATTCACACCTGTTTCTTCACAAAATTGATGACATCAGTGATTGAATGCCACACTGCTATTTTTTTGAACACACCCCTTTCAACTAATTCAACTAATTGCCCAATTGCACAGCCTTAAGAGCGTGCATATCATGAATGCTGGGTCTCATTTGTTTTCTGAGAATCTATTGAACCTACTGGTAACTTGTTTGCCATGTAGCAATAAAAAAAATACGAAAAACCTTGATTATTCTGGTTAGTCACATTGTACTGCTATTATTTTGAACAATACTGTATATGTCCTCTTTTTTTTTTTTCAGACAAATACAATTGTTGTATAAAAAAAATTCCTGGCTCTACCGAGCTTTATAATGTCAGTGAATAGGTGTTGAGATTTTGGAGTCCAATAAAGTGCAGCCATCCATCATTAAAAGTACTCTACACGGTCCCTTGGGGTTAATAAAGGACTTCTGAAGTGAAATTATGTGTTTGTGTAGGAAACATATCCATATGGCATTTAAACTTTATAAACTGTAATCTCAAGCTTCCGTTAACTGTCATACTCACGTTCACGAGAGCGTGGTATTCCAGCAGATGATGTAAGATGTAGGCATAGCGTAAGCTCTGGTGAGAAGTGAGAAAGAAGCGCACAGAAGAGAGCAAAACAAAACAAGGGTTTGTGAAGAAAAATGTTGTCAGGATATGATATAAGCCAAGACTTTGCTGTTAACAAAACTTGATTCTCGTGAGACTAGCATATTCACATGGAGCTAATGCTATGCGTACATCATCCATTGGAAAGCCACTCTCTAGTGAATGCGTGTATGACATTTAGCAGAGGCTTGAGATTACAGAATATAATGTTTTGAATAAGGATATTTTTCTTACACAGAAGCAATTAATTCACTTCAGGAGGTTGTTATTAACCCCCCAGAGTAGTTTGGAGTATTTTTATGATGGATGGATGCGCTTTGTTGGACTTCAAAATATTAACACCCATTCACTGCCATTATAAAACTTGGAAGAGCCAGGACATTTAAAAAAATTACTCTTAATTGTATTTGTCTGAAAGAAGAAATTCATATACAACTAGCATGGCTTGTGGGTGAGTAAATCATAACATTTATCTTTTTTTTTTGAATTATCCCTTTAACAACTACCCTACTAAGTATTAATAATCAGCAAATTATATATTTATTGAGATTTATTGAAAAGTTGTAGTTAGTTATTTAATAGTGAGAATTGGTGCCAAGACTAGAGTGTGACTGAAAAATTATATACAATATTAGGTTTTATTTTCTAAATTTAGTTTTATGGACAGAAATACTTATTTGTTTATTATTCCAATACATTATTACATTATTGAGTAGTTTCATTAATAATAATAATTAATAATAATGATTATAGTTATTACAAACAAGCACCTAAAAAAGTTTGATTTACTTGTTTATTTAAAAATTATTATGCAATAAAAATAACAAATATTTTTTTATATTAAAAAATCACTATAAATTATGGCGACTATTTTTATAGATTAAACATTTTTTTATATTATTGTATAATCATTTAAAAATATTTTCAATATTATTGTAAAATCATTTTTAAATAAAAAAGTAAATACATTTTTTTTTAGGAGTTTGACCATCATGCTTGTAAACACCACTTTCATTCCTTCAACAAAAACTTAATATGATTTTTTGATTATGTGACCGACAAAAGTTTGATTTGTTTTGGTTATCATAATAACCTTCATAAATGAACACGATTTCTGTTAAATTTGAGGCCTAAATACATTTGCTGTAAGCAAAATTCTAAATGTAGGCTTAACAAACTACACCCCTGTCATATGACTCCAACGTCACCTCAATTAAGCTTCTGACAACTCTAGACTTTATTTAAAAACACTTTTTCTGAAAGTGTGAATCAGAATAGTTTGCAAGAGCACAATTCTAATCATAATGGGTCTGCAAAAGCTTTCCTGTTCGGTATAACTGCTAACTTGTTTCCGGGTTTTGGCTTACAGAAAGCACTACAGTTAATATACACCCAACACAACAAACAATCTGGATGGTTAAAATGTTAGTCAGACTATCTCTTCCTTCATAAGTGGGCAGTTTTTGACTATAATAAAATGCACTGTAGACCAGACATCGTATACCATTTGTCTACGTGATATTGTGTGAGTGTTTCCTTTGCTAATGAGAAGTGAGGGGCTTCCAAGAGTACATGTGCTTGTATGTGTACACACACAATTAAACAAAGGCATACAGACTTACAGGGAAATACCCAAACCCACCCTCACTTGCATGCAGTGTTACAGGATAAACACACTTCTTCATGCCTTCCCTCACGATTGCTCCGTCTGATGCCTCGTCTCACACATAGTCACAAAATTCTCTGCATTTCTTGCCAGTTCTGTTCCCGTCCTCTTCACAGAATCCCCAGATTCTTTACGCTCATTGTGTGAAGTGGGAGAGATGTGTGGGTTTGCATTCTGTGCCTCAGAGAGACATAGAGTCTATATAATATACCCCAGCTCTTCCAGAGCAGCATACTGTACAGATGGCCTCCCCACAGGAGCTGGAACATGTCCCCGAAAACACTGGATCAGCACTAAATGTGTGTGTATTGCATATTCACATATGTGTGTTCACTGAAACAGACTGCTGTGTGTGTGGTTATGGTTTTGCAGACTTTGTTGGTACCAAATGTCTCTACAGGCAGTGTTTTCTTCATAACTCTTTTGGGGTTTTTACACATCTAGACTTCACTTGACACAACAATAAAATTTTACTATAAGTAATTTCCATTTTACATGCAGTGTAAAGTAGGACCATTCTGCATCTTAAAACAAAATAGTGGTGTTTTGTTCCTGAATCTGTGTCATTGAATGAATCAGTTTAAGATTTTTTTTTTTTGTGGTTATTTAATGTGTCATGACAGATCACTAGTGCCTCAGTTCAAGGGGCACATGAATTGATCATCTCCTCCTTTTTACTAGCTATATCACAAAATAAACACGAGTGAACATCAGAAGTTCAACTCTGGAAAGGCATCAGTACATCCAAGTTTTCAAGTTTGAATCCACCAATGTTAATCTACTCTTCTGTCTGGTTTGTCGGGCAAAATGCCAAATTCATCATTATGATTGGTCAGATTGCCTGTCAATCAAACTCTTTGTGAATGGTCAGTTAAACCCAATGTAATGTCTGTGTGGGGAAATCTTTTTTTCTTACGCAAAATTCACTGACAGCGTAAGGAAAAAAGTTTTGTTCTAGAATGAACAAAAGTGTGGTGCATATTTTTTTATAATAGCCTAAGCTAAATTTGTACATTTTATTACAAAAAAAAAAGTTTAAACTTGTGTGAGTTCCTTTAACGTTTTCATATGTGGACAAGCAGTCATGCCTTATTTCTATAACTGAAATAAATAATAATATCTTGTGGTGAAGTAAAACGTTGATAAGATGCTGATTCAGTAATAATGCTGATGGATTCAAGATGAGTGAAGGATTCAGACTGATTCAAACTAGTCTTTTTAATGATTCATTAAAAGAGTCATTTGTTTGTGAATCACACTGATCGTGCTGTATTGCTGAACTTTAAATAGCAGAATTTTCTAGTGTCCTGTTCCAAATTCAGCCTATGTTTTTGATTCACTAAAAAGAAACCATATAAACCATGTTTGTAAATCAAACAGTTCTTGCCGCCAGCGAGGACAGCTCGATAAAAAGACGTTTCTTGCCAGTATATTTTTTAATTTCCTCACATTCAATAAACATTCAAATAAGGCTAACATATTTTTTTTGCCCCTGTAAATGCTGTTGCTGTTGACAAGGATACACTTCTCACAAGGACAGTAAACCTGAAAACACATTGTAGGGACCAGCCAAGTGTTTAGCAGTAAGCATTAGAAATCATATCAGTTAAAAAATAAGTCAGAATGTATAGAAAGTAATTTGATGATAGTGTATGTGTGTAAGTGAGTGTGTTGGGATTTGATAGTGTATTTTGTCATGAGGTTTTATTAAGGTCGTGCCTCTGCATGCAGATATTTTAGACGGGGGTGTTCATTTGAAGTACTGCTAGTGTGCATCTGCATTTCTATGTGTGTTTTGGCCTAAGGAAGCCTGCTCCCTCTCATCCGCTGAGCTTTAATTTGTGTGAAAGATAAGAGTCTGCCCAAGAAAGTGGGAGCTGGGAGGGTGTGTGTGAGCTGCAGATAGTCGTCCAACTTTCCATCTCAAAGCGGCTATAACGCTTTCAGAATCTTCTAAGCAACCAAATCGTTCCTGCTCCAGCCCGAAATAAACAGCAAGTGACATTTCACATTACCCAGCCTGTAAAATAATACCTCAAATGGATGCCTGTGCTATAGCGCTATGGAGAAGTTGAATATGATAAGAGCTTTTGCAGCATATCTCCAACAGTTTGTCCTTGGCACATTGTAATCAGATTCATCTAGTCTCTTTTTTTTCAGTAATGGCAGGCATTCCTCACAGATTGCCTGTAGCATTCAGACAGGAAATTTGCTTAATTAAAATCCTTTTCTCCTGAGGACGGCAGCAACTCTGGAGTCTAATCAAGAAAGATGCAGTATAGTTTGATATTGTGCAGTATCTTTCAGTCACATCCTTTCATAGCCTTCACAAACCACAACCTTCAACATTCTAATAGCACTGCCTGCAATATTCTTCCTATTCAGGCTTTTCAAAGCTTTTGTTCACTTTTAATTGACATACTGCAAGTAGCCACTAGCCAGGAGTGTTTTGTGAATAGGCTGTCTGCACCTCCTGACCCTGAAGTTTCCTCCTTCAGTGTTCTCCAGGCTCTCTGTTAGATCCAGCGATAGTGAAAAGAAAGCACCTGGCAGATCACCAAAAGAAATCACATTTTCCAAATGAGCCACTGAAGAATAATTCATTTTTGGTATTGTTTGCAGCACGCCAGCACCCCTGCGCTCCAACAGACAATACAACTTCATTCTAATCCAAACATACGCTCACATAAACACAGATTGAAAGCTAATCCATCTCACTTGAATACTGTAAAGTGGACACTGGGCCAATTAAAGGAGTAGCTCAGCCACAAAATTAAATTAGCTGAAAAAGTACTCACCCTTAGGCCATCCATGATGAATTTGTATCTTTATTAGAGGCAGTATATTACTTGCTCACCAATGGATCCTCTGCAGTGAATGGGTGCCATGAAAACAATAAACCACATGACTGAAGCTTGATTTAAAATGTTTTTTAAAGTCGTCTATCCATAATACTGCTTTCTTCAGTGAAAAGGTGTAGTCTGAATCAGAAATAATCACAATCCAGCACAGTTCAAAACAGTTGTCAACACAAATATAGTGCCTTGCAAAAGTATTCAAACCCCTTCATTTTTTTCACATTTTATGTTGCAGCCTTATGTTAAACTGCTTTAAATTACTTTTATTCCATATCAATCTACACTCCATACACCGTAAATAGAACTATCAAAACTTTGTAATTTATATATATATATATATATATGTGTGTGTGTGTGTGTATATATATATATTAATTTAATAAGTACACTGCATACAGTAAGTATTCAAACCCTTAACTCAGTACTTAGCTAAAGCACCTTTACGGCTTCAAGTATTTTTGGGTATTGTGCGAAAAGCTTAGCACATCAGCATTTGGCAGTTATCTGCCATTCTTCACCTCACCTGTTCACCTCTCAAGCTCTGTCAGGTTGGATGGGGGCAGATGCATATTTTAGGTTTCTCCAGAAATATTTGATTGGGCTCAAGCTCAGAGTGTGGCTGGGCCACTCAAAGACATTCACAGAGTTGTCTATAAGCCACTCTTGCTGTGTGCTTGGGATTACTGACCTGTTGGATGGTGAACCTTCTCCCCAGTCTGAGGTTCTGAATGCTCTGGACTGGGTTTTCATTAAAGCCATCTCTATACTTTGGTATATTGAGCTTTTCTTCTACTCTGACGAGTCCCTCAGTCCCTGCTCTCGAAAAAGTGATGAGCAGAGCTGGTTTCCTTCAAACATGATGCTTGGAATTGAGCTTCATCAGACCAGATAATCTTGTTTCTCAGTCTGAGGGTCCTTTAGTTGCTGTTTTGCAAATTCCAAATGTGTTTTTATGAGTCTTCACCGAGGAGAGGATTCGGTTGAGTGGAGTGTTGTGATGTTTGTCCTTCTGTAGGTTTCTCCTATCTTCACATATGATCATGGAGCTCAACTAGAGTGACCATCAGGTTCTTGCCCTTCTCCATCAATTGTTTAGTTTGGCCAGCTCTAGGAAGAGTTCTGGTTGTTCCAAACATCTTCCATTATGGATATAAGCAATTTTTTTTCTCTGAACATATGTGCTCTTTCACAGATGTGTTCCAAGGGCTTGGTCTTATGCAATGGAATATTTATGTTTTTTACCTTTAATATATTTGCAAAGATGTTAAAACCTGTTATTTTCTTGGTCATTATAGTGAATGCAAATGCAAGTGCAGATTGATGTGGGGAAAAAAGTAATTTAAAGCATTTTAACATTAGGTTGCAACACAACAAAACATTAAAAAATGTTGAATACTTTAGCAAGACACTGTATGTTGGTGCATTTTAATGTGAGAGGACAACAGGACACTTTTTCACTAAAGAAAGTTTTATTTTTTTATTATGGACCCATGAGTCAGATTAAACATGAATTTATCATGCATTTGGGAACAAAACATGACCAAACATCTTCCCAAACTTATAATGAGAAACTTTTATAAACTGGCTATTGTCAACAGAATAAATGCTGTGGTTTGGTTTAACATTTGGAATTGAATAAAATGTAACACCCATAATTTATTAGTCAGAATTGCAATTTAACCATTGCATAGTTAAAACAAAATTGGTTCTTTTATTTGTGATGATTTTAGCTCACATTTAACAAATAAAAGAGAAATCCACCAATTTACTATCTCAACAATTTAGAATACTTCATAACATTTTTTGTGAATTTTTGGTCTTTCTGGAAAGTATGTTCATTTACTGTACATGAACTCAATACTTGGTAGGGGCTCCTTTTGCTCTGATTACTGCCTCAATTCGGCGTGGCATGGAGGTGATCAGTTGCACTGCTGAGGTGGTGTGGAAGCCCAGGTTTCTTTGACAGTGGCCTTCAGCTCATCTGCATTTTTTTGGTCTCTTGATTCTCATTTTCCTCTTGACAATAGCCCATAGATTCTGTATGGGGTTCAGGTCTGGTGAGTTTGCTGGCCAGTCAAGCACACCAACACCATGATCATTTAACCAACTTTTTTGGTGCTTTTGGCAGTGTGGGCAGGTGCCAAATCCTGATGGAAAATGAAATCAGCATTTTCAAAAAGCTGGACAGCAGAAAGAAGCATAAAGTGCTACAAAATTTCTTGGTAAACAGGTGCAGTGACTTTGGTTTCCAAAAAACTCAATGGACCAACACCAGCAGATGACATTGCACCCCAAATCATCACAGACTGTGGAAACTTAACACTGGACTTCAATCAACTTGGGCTATGAGCTTCTCCACCCTTCCTCCAGACTCTAGGACTTTGGTTTCCAAATGAAACAAATTCAGCAAATTCCTTGACACGTCTGTGTGTGGTGGCTCTTGATGTCTTGACCCCATCCTCAGTCCATTCCTTGTGAAGTCCTACAGTCCTACAAACAAGCCTGTAGAAGGCCATTTCCACCACTGAATAAAAAAAAGTGTAATTGTTACTTTTTTAATTTTTAGATTTTTTAATAATTAGATTTTATCCTACTTCAAAATATTTACATTGTTCCTTCACAATTTATCATGCACTGTTGTCTGTATGTAAAATGTTTTGCTTTACACTGGTTCATGAATAACAAAGGATTGAGACCAGCAAAACATAACTTCAAACCTCAGCCAACATTTAAACCTCGCCATATCATCATCTTCCAGGAAGAAAAAGGACTAAATCGCTTGATGTTCTTGCTAAATGTTCTCCTTGCAAGCACATGCCAAAGCCTCAAACCATGCAATCCATTCATTTTGGCCCAGCATAGCGATTGCCTTTTTTTCCAAGTCAAGGCATAATGTGTACCTTAGCTTGACACCTCAGTTTTATGTGTGCTTTTCACCTGTGGCTCTATAAACATATTTGACAAGACATATACAGATTGAGCCCATGTTGTTTAACAGTTGTATGTTTGGTTGTAACGGGTATGGATGGAGCGCTGTGTGTGTTGTGGTTTCGGACTTTGAGCTTGTGTTTGCTTGTGAGCATGTAGACAGGGAGGAAATGCTGACTGGCCGCAGTAAAGTGCTGACAGTAAAAGAGACAGTGCCTGAAATAAGACATGGATCCACAGAGACCAGCACGTATTCAGGGAAGAAGAAAACGCACATTGATTTATGCATTCAAAGACACTTTGCTACTGCTACTATTTTCCAGTATATCTTTCTTATTTGATCCACTGCTGCCATTACACAAGACCACACATTTACTCATTCTGACACAATGTGTGTGTCATTGCTAGACTTTCCATGAATGATCAGAGGTTCAGGTACTTTCTTGGATGAGGAAATGCTGATGCACCACAATCTAGTTTATTTCTTACACATGCATCTTTGTCTTATTGTCAAATTTCTGTTTATGGTTTTGCATAGTTACTGTCAGGCCTATTTTATGTACTAATATTGATTCTCTAGAAGCCTGTCTGGCTAGACTGTGAAAGCAATGAGAGGAACTGTTGTGATTTATTCCTGAAAATCCTGTTTTATTTATTTTATTATTGATGCTTTCAGGCTTCTGTATTTGGACTTCGGAGAATGATTCAAGTGAATAATTCAATGATCTGTTTGACAGATTTTATACTGTGTACTGTGGGATCGGTAATAATTCATAAATAATAAATGAATGTTTAGGGCTGCCAGTCAATTAAAAAATCTATATCCTGATGTGCTGGATATTCATGCACTTATTCATATATCAACTGATAAACATTGCCTTCAGAATTATTAAGCATACAATAACTGACATTGCAAAATGCAGTTTTTAGCAGCAAATTAGTGGATTTAAAATATATTAACTTCTGTAAAGCATGACAAAAGACAAACACATAATGATTTACAAAAAAACTTTATTTGAACATTATTACAAAGTGAATTTAAGTGTTAAGAAACTGTCATGAATGTGTCTTCTCTCCAAGTACACTTACAGTATGTGGCCTTTAATTTAATAAATATTATATAAATATTTAATTGTTGAGGTGCTTTTTTTCACAAGGGACAGCCCATAGCTGTCTAGTTTGTGCCATTTTTGTTGGTCTGTGTTCATACGCATCATATGGGCATTTAAAATGCATCAAGACCCCTGAAAACTGTTTTTGGATCTAAAAACATCCCATATGTGAATGGCTCCTTACTCACTTAGTGTGGCTTTTAGTTGCTAGACCTGTGCTGACTGCAGAATTCCCAAATCCATGCTCTGCACTGGTACTTCAAGCTTAAATTGCTCAGATGGTAGAATATTTTTTTACAGAGCTGTTCAGAGCTGTTCAGGACATTGTGTTAACAAATATGTCAATTTCTTATCAGGTGAAGTCGTGGCCAAATGGTTAGAGTGTTGGACTTGCGATCCAAGGGTTCTGAGTTCAAGTTTTGGGCTAGCAGGAATTGTAGGTGTGGGCAGTGAATGTACAGCACTCTCTCCACCTTCAATACCATGACTTAGGTGCCCTTGAGCAAGGCACCGAACCCCCAACTGCTCCCTGGGAGCCGCAGCATAAATGGCTGCCCACTGCTCCGGGTGTGTTCACGGTGTGTGTGTGTGCACTTTGGATAGGTTAAACGCAGAGCACGAATTCCGAGTGTGGGTCACCATACTTGGCTGTATGTCACGTCCCTTTCATCTAATTTTTTAAAGCAATTTTGCACACTCATTTAACATGTTAAATTAACAGTAATTAAGTTATTTGCATTAAAATATTCAAGGTGTTCTTCTGTTTTAAATGGCCTTCTCTGGGAGTACAGGGCTGCTATTCTGATTAGTATGCATAATGTATCCAAATGAACCTGCATATCCAGACTGTTTGTTCGACAGCCATTTGAACCCTGTCAGGCTCTGACTTGCATTTCTTAGAAAAATGACTTACTTACTTTAAGTGCTGCTCCACCATTCATTTATCGCACCCTATTTAGAGAGCATTTGCCATAATGTTATTTGACGTTTGATATACGCTGGAAGAGCATTTCTGAGACAAATTTACACCAAATTTACAAACTATACAGAATGGAGCTGTATTTGGGTGTAATGTGTCAATAACAGTGGAAGAGTATATAAGTGGCATCTTATCTCATATCTCAAATTTACTTACGCTCGGGCCATCCAAGGTGTAGATGAGGTGCTTATCATTGCTTCACTTGCTCACCAGTGGATCCTCTGCAGTGAATGGGTGCCGTCAGAATGAGAGTCCAAACTGCTAAAAACATCATGATAATCCACAAATAATCCATAGGTGTCCAGTCTATCAGTAAACGTCTTGTGAAGTGAAAAGCTGCATGTTTGTAAAAAACAAATCCATCATAAAGAAGTTTTAACTTCTAACT
Source organism: Carassius auratus (assembly GCF_003368295.1). Lineage (NCBI taxonomy): Eukaryota > Metazoa > Chordata > Actinopteri > Cypriniformes > Cyprinidae > Carassius > Carassius auratus. The sequence continues at coordinate 15,244,463 of NC_039258.1, forward strand.
GTTGTTTCAGGCTAAAATATGAATCGTCTATCCATAATATCGTTTTCACCAGTTGATTTGAATTAGGAGAGAATTTTCAGTCCAAAACAGCTCTAAACAAATATGTTGGTGGATTTTGATCTGAGAATACAACCTTTTTTTTTTTTTTTTTAACTGGAGGAAGTTTTATTATGGATGATGGATTCATATTTTGGCCTGAAGTGATGGTTTAAAGTTAAAAGCCAATAATGATAGCCTTGTTTCTTACATACACAACAGATTTTCACTTCATAAGATAATAAGATGTCAACATTTAAATCAAGGACCGTGACGTCACCCGGCATGGCGCAGCCGGGGCCCCACCCTGGAGCCAGGCCCGGGGTTGGGGCTCGTATGCGAGCACCTGGTGGCCGGGCCTTCCCCCATGGGGTCCGGCCGGGCTCAGCCCGAAGGAGTGACGTGGGGCTGCCCTCCCTCCGGGAGCGTAAGGGGCTAGTGCATAGTGGATCGGGCAACAGTAGTAGGCGAGACCCCTGACGACCCGATCTCTGGACACGGAATCTGGCTTTAGGGACGTGGAATGTCACCTCGTTGGTGGGGAAGGAGCCTGAGCTTGTGCGGGAGGTTGAGAAGTACCGACTAGAGATAGTCGGGCTCACCTCCACGCACAGCTTGAGCTCTGGAACCACACTTCTTGAGAGAGGCTGGACTCTCTACCACTCTGGAGTTGCCCATGGTGAGAGGCGGAGGGCTGGAGTGGGTTTGCTAATAGCCCCCCAGCTCAGCTGCCATGTGTTGGAGTTCACCCCGGTGAACGAGAGGGTCGCTTCCCTGCGCCTTCGGGTCGTGGATAGGTCTCTCACTGTCGTTTGTGCCTAGGGGCCGAACGGCAGTGCGGACTACCCGGCCCTCTTGGAGTCTCTGGGAGGGGTGCTGGAAAGTGCTCAGACTGGAGACTCCGTCGTTCTACTGGGGGACTTCAACGCTCACGTGGGCAGTGACAGTGACACCTGGAGGGGCGTGATTGGGAGGAACGGCCCCCCTGACCCGAACCCGAGCGGTGTTCTGTTATTGGATTTCTGTGCTAACCACGGTTTGTCCATAACGAACACCATGTTCAAGCATAAGGGTGTCAATCGGTGCACGTGGCACCAGGACACCCTAGGCCGGAGGTCGATGATCGACTTTGTGGTCGTGTCATCAGACCTTCGGCCATATGTCTTGGACACTCGGGTGAAGAGAGGGGCGGAGCTGTCAACTGATCACTACCTGGTGGTGAGTTGGATCCGATGGCGGGGGAGGAAGTTGGACAGACTCGGCAGACCCAAACGTACTGTGAGGGTCTGTTGGGAACGTTTGGCCAAGCCCCCTGTCAGAGAGATCTTCAACTCCCACCTCCGGCAGAGCTTCGACCGGATCCCGAGGGAGTCTGGAGATATTGAGTCCAAGTGGACCATGTTCTCCACCTCCATTGTCGCTGCGGCTGCTCGGAGCTGTGGCCGTAAGGTCTCCGGTGCATGTCAAGGCAGCAATCCCCGAACCCGGTGGTGGACACCGGAAGTAAGGGATGCTGTCAAGCTGAAGAAGGAGTCCTATCGGGACTGGATGGCTTGTTGGACTCTGGAGGCAGCTGACAGGTACCGGCAGGCCAAGCGGACTGCAGCCTGGGTAGTTGTGGAGGCAAAAAATCAGGCCTGGGAGGAGTTCGGTGAGGCCATGGAGAAAGACTATCGGTTGGCCTCGAAGAGTTTCTGGCAAACTGTTCAACGCCTCAGGAGGGGGAAGCAGTGCCCTACCAACACTGTTTACAATAGAGATGGGCACCTGTTGACCTCAAATGGGGATATCCTCGGGCAGTGGAAGGAATACTTCGAGGATCTCCTCAATCCCACCGACTTGTGTTCCGTTGAGGAAGCAGTGGCTGGGGACTCGGAGGGGCACTCGTCCATCACCCGAGCTGAAGTCATCGAGGTAGTTAAAAAGCTCCTCGGTTGCAAGGCACTGGGGGTGGATGAGATCCGCCCCGAGTACCTCAAGTCTCTGGATGTTGTGGGGCTGTCTTGGCTGACATGCCTCAGCAACATCGCATGGCGGTTGGGGACAGTACCTCTGGACTGGCAGACCGGGGTGGTGGTCCCTTTTTTTTCAAGAAGGGGGACCAGAGAGTGTGTTCCAACTATAGGGGGATCACACTTCTCAGCCTCCCCGGGAAAGACTATGCCAGGGTACTGGAGAGGAGAATTTGGCCGATAGTGGAACCTCGGATTCAGGAGGAACCGTGTGGTTTTCGTCCCGGTTGTGGAACACTGGACCAGCTCTATACTCTTTCCAGGGTGCTGGAGGGTTCATGGGAGTTTGCCCAACCAGTCCACATGTGTTTTGTGGATTTGGAGAAGGTATTCGACCGTGTTCCTCGCAACATCCTGTGGAGGGTGCTCTGGGAGTATGGGGTCGGCGGCCCCCTACTTAGGGCTGTTCGGTCCCTGTACGACCGGAGCAAGAGCTTGGTTCGCATTGCCGGCAGTAAGTCAGACCTCTTCCCGGTGCATGTTGGACTCTGGCAGGGCTCTGGCATAATTTTTATGGACATAATTTCTAAGCGCAGCCAAGGGCCGGAGAGTGTCCGGTTTGGGGACCATACGATTTCGTCGCTGCTTTTTGCGGATGATGTTGTCGTGTTGGCCTCCTCAGACCAGGACCTTCAACGTGCACTGGGAGGGTTTGCAGCCGAGTGTGAATCGACTGGGATGAGAATCAGCACCTCCAAGTCCGAGGCCATGGTTCTCAGTCAGAAAAGGGTGAATTGCCCACTTCAGGTTGGTGGAGAGTCCCTGCCTCAAGTGGAGGAGTTCAGGTATCTTGGGGTCTTGTTCACGAGTGAAGGATGGAACGTGAGATTGACAGACGGATCGGTGCAGCTTCTGCAGTAATGCGGTCGCTGTACCAGTCTGTAGTGGTGAAGAAGGAGCTGAGCTGTAAGGCAAAGCTCTCGATTTACCGGTCAATCTACGTTCCTACTCTCACCTATGGTCATGAGCTGTGGGTCATGACCGAAAGGACAAGATCCCGGATACAGGCGACCGAAATGAGCTTTCTCTGTCGGGTGGCTGTGCGCTTCCTTAGAGATAGGGTGAGAAGCTTGCTCACTCGGGAGGAGCTCAGAGTAGAGCCGTTGCTCCTCCACATCGAGAGGAGCCAGCTGAGGTGGCTCAGGCATCTATTTTGGATGCCTCCTGGACACCTTCCCAGGGAGGTGTTCCAGGCACGTCCAGGTGTTCCCCGGGGAAGACCTAGGACACGCTGGAGGGACTATGTCTCCCGGCTGGCCTGGGAACGCCTCGGGGTCCCCCCGGAAGAGCTGGAAGAAGTGGCTGGGGACAGGGAAGTCTGGGCGTCTCTGCTTAGACTGTTCCCCCCGCGACCCGGCCCCGGATAAGCGGAAGATGATGGATGGATAGATGGAAGATAATAATTGATGGACTAAAGTCATGTGAATTATTTGTGTATTTAATATGTTTTTAGCAGCCCTTTCGATTTGCATTCTGACGGCACCCATACACTACAGAGGATCCTTTGGTAGGCAAGTGATGTAATTGTAAATTTCTCCAATTCTTTTCCAGTGAAGGAACAAACTCATGCACATCTTGGATAACCACATGGCACTTTCATTTTTGGATGAAGTATTCCTTTAATATGTGAAACCGTGAAAAAGATTATTGCTCCATTTCATCGGCCCAAGTTCAAAAGCAATAAGATATTTAAATGTGCAATTAATTGTGATTCATTTGGTTAATTTATCTGCATGTACTGTTATTAATTTGATTACAATGTATAACTGATTGACAGCCCATGTGATTTAAATAGAAAAACAAACAAACAAACAAAAAAAAAAAAAACATTTGCTGCTTCGTGATAACAGGGGTCTGTCTGTGTGTATTTTACTTTATTGTCTTTGACCAGGGAAACTACATGAAAGAAGTGTTAAAATATGTACATCCCTGAGGGGATTGTACAGGAAGGATTATGTTGTCAGCCATGCGCATTACGGCTTACAGAACAACTTAACATTAATGTAACAATTTAATAACCTTGGACCACAGCCACTCTCTAACTGACAGTAAATATCATAGACCGTGTTAAGTGAGAACAAGCTGACAAGAGATGGTTATTTTAACACATGTTCGTAGCACATAACAGAAGACGCCCTGACATTTGTTTTATTATTTTTCCCTTTTTTTGTAGATCCTGAAGATTATCAGCCACCGATATGGAAATCGTACTGTAAGTATTTGAATGTGTATTTAACACATGTACTTATTTAGATCATTGGAATTTAGAAAACTATATCCAGTTGACAGACTTCACACTATACTGGAAAAACTGCCTGAACAACATACACTCAACTGATAAAATACAATAATCTGGGCTTCAGACAGCAGAACATTGCATCATGGGAATGTGGACTGGCACAGAGAAAGTGGACAGGAGCAATTCTAGAGCACTTTTTGCTGAAGGTCTCCATGGCCAGTAATCATTATCTCAAATTTTTGTAGCCCATCCCATGATTCAACTCATTTTCCCTCGCAATCCCTCCCACTGTGTAGTATTTTTAGAGCAGGCCCCGTCCTTGTCATTCCGGTGGCTATTGTCCAGAACCCACTGCTTGTTCTGAACTTCTTTGACAAAATCTGTCAGATGCCTTCTTCCTGTAAGGAAAAATCTGAGTAGTGAGGCCAGACTCCGTCTGTGCTCAAACTGTGTTGGCCAACTGCTGCTCTCTGTGATGAGCAGCTTTTAATGAAGTCATCAAAAAAAGGTCACGTCCATGTCGAGCTGAAGTATCCCCGCACATCTGCTGCTGATTTTGAGTCGGCATTGATCATTTCACTAGTGCTGCTGCTTCACACTGATCTAAATGCCATTATAAAACTTTTTTTTAATTACAGAACTAATTGGTTGAGATTATTAATATACTGCCTTTTTTTCTAATCAATATGCTTCCATTGTACATTTTTTAGTACATTTTGTAAATGCAAATGTTCCCAGCAATGCAATTTGGGTTCAAATGTTTAATTAAAATAATGACTTTCTTAAAGATTTTCCTCAAACCTTGAACACATATCTGAATCATAAATTAATTTTTTGATGTAAAAAGATACACAGTAGTGATATATATATATATATATATATATATATATATATATATATATATATATATATATATATATATATATATATATAAATTATATAGAAATGTAGTATTTGTTTACAAGTATCATAAATTATTAATTAACAAAAATTTTGTTTTAGGAAGTCACCACAAATTACATTTTACGACCTGAACTAATATTGCCTTGTGTATTTAAAAAAAATATATCAAATATCAAGATTATGTATGTATCACATTTTTATGTATTTCTGTACAGAAAATCTGATATCCCATCAGAAATCCAAATATTTCTAATTCATTTATTTATTTTATTTTTTTGTCTGTTTTACAGTGTTCAAAACTCATATAAATCATTTATTGAAACCCACTGTAGGTGCAAAGAGAGATGGAGGTGCACTTTAGCACCTTTATTTATTTTTAAAGTGACAAATGTACACTACAAAGGTATCACAGAAGCACTTCTCGTGTGGCATTTAGGCCCTAGGTGTTTTAACACAGACTATGTAATGCTGCTCAGAGGTGGCTTAAATGCATTTACACAGCCATTAGCCTAAAGCTATATACTTGATACTGAGCTGAGGTGGGACTGAGCAGGCATAATTTAGTCTGGCTTGAATGCAGCACTGCGCATTTACCCTGAATTCTGTCCCTAGAGCAGCATTAACGCAGCTGTGGAAAGACGCCTTTAGGAGATACAGGTGTATTTTCCATTTTAGTGATGTGGCTCAAAAATTCAAAGTTGCCATTTTTATCATTGTGAATGAAGTAGCTCGCTATCAAAGGAATGTTGTTTGAACTGACCGCAAATTGACCTTGCCTGTGCAAGCCGATTATTTGGGAGAGGATAACCTGAGGAATTCCTGGTATTAACCTCCATTCTCTGTACTACATTTTTAAACAAACAGGCACAATAAAAACATCAGAGCTTAACCCCCCCTTAAGCTGAACACTGGCCCTTCATGTACGCCATTCCCATATTGACCAACTGTTGTGTTGATTTATCTGTTTGCCTTTTGCACAGTGTTCATTTTTCAATAGCTTTACCAATATTACCCAATCCACTCTTATAATGCGTTGTAGCTTAGTCTGACAGCAGTGATAGTGGGTGTGTCCTCAAGCTCAGACCTAATGGATTAATGTCTAACAGAGAATGCTGTGTTTTGACATGCTCTATATGTACACCAGTATCTTACCACAGAAACATAAAGATTTAGAGTTAAAATTAACTGTATAGTTTCTCCCATTTGGGTTGCTGCTCATGGTGAAACATTAAATATCAATTTATTGATATCAACTTTTATGTTCATATAATTCCTTAAAATAATAATAATAAAAATAAAAAACAGCAAAGATATTTTGCTTTTTGTTCATCAGTGTACCAGCTACAGCAGGAAGCACCAAGACCAAAGAGGATCACATGTCCTCAGGAGGTAAGTACAGGAAATGTGTGTAAACACTCCCAAGGTTTATCAAACATGACTCTTATTGATTCAGTCTGCATAGCTTTTACTAAACACTGGAGCAGATATCTCCATGTTCACAAAATCCTGTCAGAAAAGACTCTCCTGTCATCAGTAAGGTGAAGTAATTTGTGTTAAAAACTGTATTTCTCTCTCTTACCTTTTTCTGTCTAACATGCAGATGGAGAGCAGACCCAAATACTATGGAAGAGAGTGAGTGTCTAACTTCATTAGTGGTGTTTTGGAAGCAAAGCATCAATTCTACTGCTATTAGTTCTCGTATCCATCTGGTTACTTTTTACCCCATTCTTCAAAAATGTGTGTGAAATTTAGAGTGACTAAGCCAGATTTATTATTTAAGAGTGTTATGAGGGGTGGTGGATACTGATTTTGTGTAGTGATGTGCATGAGGGTGCAAATATGAAATAGTGATTGAGGGAGAGAGAAAAAGACAGTGATTTATGGTGTGTCAGTTGAGTGAGAGTGTGTGTGCATGTGAATATTTAAGTATGATAGTCTCTGTGTGTGTGTGTTGTGTACCAGGGTAAATGATAGTGTCTGTGTACAGGTTCCATGGTCTGATTTCCAGAGAGCGTGCAGATGAACTGCTGGCTGGTACAGAAGGTGCTTACCTCATTAGAGAGAGTCAGAGACAACCAGGAACATATACACTTGCTTTGAGGTACACACCATCTATTTTTCTATCCTTTTCTCTGTATGTTCATCCATCCATCCATACGTCCATCGTCTTCTTTATATTGCAGTAGATACTTAATATTTTACTTAATATTTTTAAATTTCTTTATATTGTTACAAGTCAAAAGTTTTTAAAATGTATTTTTTTTCTGATCAAAACTGAATTTTCAGCATCATTGCTTCAGTCTTCAGTGTCACATGATCCCTCAGAAATCATTTCCGTATGTTTATTTGATGCTCAAGAAATGTTTACTATTGTTATTACAGTGGAAAACAGTTGTCCTGCCCACTAATTTTGTGAAAACCATGATACATTTTTATTTAAGAATTATTTTTGTTATTAACAGAATGTTAAAAAGAATAGCTTTTATTTGAAATAGGAGTCTTTATTTACAATGTCACTTTTTACCATTTTAATACATCCATGCTGAATAAAAGTATTAATTTCTTTAAAAAATAAGTTATATTATATTATAAAATACTATATAAAATGCTTTGTTTTACAATGTACAGTAACATTATAATATAATTATAATATTATATAATACTGTATAATAGTATATGGTAATATAATATGAATACTGCTTGTCTATCACACAGATTTGGTGGCCAGACTCTGAACTACAGACTCTTTTATGATGGAAAGCACTTTGTGGGAGAGAAACGTTTCGAGTCAGTTCACGATCTGGTTACAGATGGCCTCATTACTCTCTATATTGAGACGAAGGCAGCAGAATACATCGCGAAGATGACCACAAACCCTATCTATCAGCATCTGGGCTACACCTCTCTCCTGAGGGACAAAATCACTCACAGACTCAACCAGACCCGCTCTGAGCCCAAAAAAGTTACTTTCCAGCAGGATGAAAAGGTGAGAGGTGTACCTATTCTTATATAGCTCATAATGTTCTTTGTACACGTTGTAGTACATGTACACATATGTACACTTTACTAAAGTTACAGCCTACAGTGTGAACAATGTATGATCAAAGCCTTAAATATATAATAAACTGCATAATCAACAGACATTGTAACCAAACCATGGTCACTTATGGCAAATAATGGTGATAAAAGAATGTGTTGCAGTATTTCTTTTCAGTAATAAAAGTATTAGTAAGGTTTACTAATAAATAAAAAAAATGTTTTTTTTTAGGTCCCACAGGGCTTTGTTTTAGGACCTTTTTTGTTTTTCATTGTATATTGTGTAGGCTTATCAGGAAACTTGGGATACATTTGGTTGTTTTTTGGCATTATTGCAAATTTCAGCACTCTTACTAAGTAGCAGTAATGCTGTAATTTCTGTTTTAGTTCCTTTATTTGAGCCATATTTGGTATCCAAGATTATATTTACTCCAGAATTCAATGAGAGATTTCAACTTAAATTCTAATTTCTGTCTCTTCGCACAGTGAAAACAGGACATACTGTAGACACAGGCACTGATTCGTTATGTGCCCATAAATGTTATCAGGGTTTTATTGCTAATAGTCAACACAACCAACACAAATCATGGTGTCAGACACAATCCTTCCACAAATCATTGTTAGAATGGTGTTTAGAGAAATAAGAAGGAGCATTTCTTTGCATGCATTTGGAAGATTAGATGAGTGTGAAAGTGTTTCAGCTTCAAGGTGTGCATCTTTGATGAAAGGTACTGCCATGAATGTGTTGTCTCCTGTATCATTTATCAGATGCACTGTCTGGTTCACTGATGGGAGAGTTTTATCAAATCAGTCAGGTCTACCATTACTTCTTTTATAAATTCTATTGCTTCACTCGAGGTGAAATGGCTCTTCATGAGAGCTCTATGAAATAAACATAAGCGAGGATCAAACATTTGTGAATTAGTCAAAGGAAGTGTAGTTTGTTTATCACCAAGTCATGTTTGCATAGGGCATATTTGTTTTTGTTGCAGAAACCAGACAGAGAATTTTTAATGTGACTCAGTTGGCTAAGCATTCAAATTAATATAAATGAACTCGATACACCCCCCCCCCCCCCCCCCCCATATCTCACTGTTTTCTACAAATGTCCACTAGGGGGCAGCCTCAACAAGCTGTCAAACTGTAAATATAGATTTGTACATATATTTCAAAAGATCTGCTTTGTGCAGCCCATTGTTCACTTCATCAGATTTTCTTTCTCTTATATTGCACACACTGTGATGCAAATTAAATGCAGAAAGAACATCAATTAAATCCGTAAACTTTTTCTGAGCAGTCCACCCTGCTACAAACAATTGCATTTTAAAATGTAAAATCCATAAAATGCACCTTTTGATTGTTTATTCGGAATATTGTGTGTGTGTGTGTACTGTAAAGTGTGCCTCAAGAAATACAAAGACCAGCAGAAATCTGGTCTCACAATACACATAACGTTCTGGAACATTTCCTTCGGCCTAATCCAGACAGCATTCTACATCTGGCACAATGAACATAAAATGACAAACCCAAAACTCACAAACTCACTGAATCTGCCATTTCGGTTGTCTCTGACTAATACTGTGATTCATGATAATAACTGTGCAGTTATCGTTTAAATATTGGCTGTAATATATTGCTGCATTTTTACAATGTGGCTGCAATTCTTGCACACTTACTAGATTAATTCTGCTATAAACATAATTAACAGTGTTATTTTAGTGTTATTGATGTACTGTTGTATTATTTACTAATATTTTGAATACATTTTTTATATTTTAAATTTGAAAGTTAAGCAGTGTTGTTATGTTCCTATTATTTTATATTAGTTTTTAAAAGCGTTATTATTAATTTAAATCAGTTTATTTTCATTTATAGTTTGTTTTATTTTAGATGTTAACAATGGCATTTTTTTCTTTCTTTTTTTTGTTTTTGTTTTAGTTAAAATAACAATCAGTTCTGTTTTTTATTATCTACCATTGTGTTTTAATGTTGTAAATTGCTTTTGATCTATATTTAAGGCTTTTCATGGTAATTGACTAACCTAGCCCTAGCCAATGTGTTACAATGGATACATCATCATCATCAACAACCTAACAATCAAATTATTAAGGTAATTTTGTCTCTTTTGAGATTTCACAGTGACTTCACACACCCTGAAATCACTTTTACGTCACTGTCTTGATTCACTGTACTTGTGCCGGTCCCATTTAAGGACCAGAATTGGGTGTGTTTTTCTGTGAAGGCAGTCTTCTTGTTTGATAATCTGAATGAAACACTCCCATTGCCTGTCTGGTTACCTGCGCAGCTCAGAGTTCACATGGCTCTCTTCTTCTAATAACAGTAATCGCTTAAGTGTTCTGCTGGCCTGGCAAGTTCCTACTAAAACCACTCGCTGCTGATGGATCGGAGTTATTAGAAATAGCACTGAGCTTTGTAGTGATTTATCATTGTTGTTTACATTTTATTTCAGCACTGCAGCTTTTAAACTGAAGGATTGGAATTGGAATAATCCTTTTTTTACTTTCCTGCAGTTGGACATAAGTCATAATAATGTTGCATTCTTGGCTTTGCCAGTTTGACAAAATGCAATTTTTGTCCTTTATTTTTATTTTTTTTGTCCTGCTGTGCAATCAGGCATAGATAGTATTTTGAATGAATTGAATAGTGTATTAAATAAATATAACACATTTCCCTCTGTGTGTATCACATAGGATGTGGTTTTGTACTGTAGACACTTTCTGTGCCCTAGTTCTGTCTGTCTCTTCAGCTGCGGGGGTCTCTTCTGTCAATACAGTGGTCTCTAAAAAGAGACTAGGCTTTATTGTCTCTCTTTTGTGTTTCACTTTGTGCCTCTTTCATTAGGAGACAAGAAGCCATCTGCCTTAGGACAAAAAGTGCAAGTCTTGCTCATGCACTCACACTGTGTGTGCGCCCCATCTCCCTCTTCCCTTTTATCACTCAATGTAACTCCCCAACATCTTTCTTTTGAGAGTATAGGTTAAATGTGTGACTCTAAGTCACTGTTTTTACTTTAGTGTTGGTATTGACGTTTAGGTTATCTGAACTGGATGTTGGTCCTCTAAGCAGTTTGAATTAGTGGTAATATAGTTTACATTTTGCAACAATGCATGCATTTAAGCAGTTGAGAGATGCTGTATAGTATATATCACTGTACATGAGTATACTGTAGTACTGTAAGATGAGTCATACTTATTTGGGTCAAAAATATATTGTTATAAAGTATATAAATTCTATAAAAAAATACCCTTTCTAAAAAAGTATGCTAAAGTGTACTTTATTTTTAACAAGGGACGTCAGGATGTCATTTTGTAGGCTAACCAGCTAGTTTGCCATGGGATTTTTATTGTAGTGGTTTTCGATGCATTATTCTAACATTACCTGAAGAGACTTGTTTTGTTTAACAACATAAATTATACACAGCCATGTCTCAAAAATTAATTTTGAAACTGTTATGTGCTTTAAAAAAACTAATTTGCTAACATTGTCTTTCACATCTTTGTAAACCTTATTTTACTTATAAACCAAAGACTGGTATTGTAAAACACTTTCAGGGCTAATGCTTTCCTCATATATGTTAATTTTAGTACATGTTAATAAAACTCTTTGGTTTTAGGACTACAAACCAAAAAGCAATATATTGATTATATAAATTGGCATTATATCAGCCATCAGCTGCTTTATGCCCTAGATATTGGCATTGGGTTTGAAAAACCCATATTATTCGACCAGTAGAACACATGTTAACTGCCTTTTACCCCCAGTGCACAAAAATGTGTGTCACTGTGGAGGTCAGCAGAAATAAAAACCACACCAGCGCTTTTTTAGCAATGCTCATACTTTGAGTCAACACAACTCTGACAGTCTTCCACTCACCTCCGCCTGACTTTTCTGGGAAATCAGGTACATTACGTCTCTGAATGTGGCATATCTTGAATATGTGAGACATAGCAAGGTTGTTTTTCTTCCTCTTCAGCATTCTTTCTTTTTTACTTGTCACAGCTCTATTATTCTTTCCTAATCTCATCATTTTGTTAATTGGTGTAATTATTCAAATGACTGGCCACCCAATCTGGTGTCCGTGAGGTTATATCTGAAGTCTTGTGTGTTACGGGAAATACACAGACAGTGTTGCTGGCATCGGCATCAGCCTCCTGCTGAGAGGGGTCATGGTCCCCCAGCCTGGACATGAGTCTTGGTTTTGGTGCAACAGCAGAAATCCTTATTTACACCTGGTATTTAGTTGCATCACTCTTGGATGATCTGATGACAGAGCTTGTGGTCCTGTAAGACACCTAGTACAGTCTTTAAAAAAAGGTACCAAAGACCATTTGTGGTTACCCATTTCTTAATAATCCCATGTTTCAAACTTCAGTTAGTGTGTAATGTTGTTGTTAGGGTATAAATAATATCTGTAAAATTCTAAAGCTCAAAGTTCAATGCCAAGCGAGATATTTTATTTAACAGAATTCGCCTACATCGAACGACCAGTTTGGACTACATCCCTCTACTTCCTGCAGTAATGACGTCACTAGAACACTTTTTTGACTAACCTCCGCCCACATGAATACACAAAAAAGGGGGCATGGTCTTGTTGCGCTCCGACGGAGAAGAGGAAGAGCTGTGTTTGTGTTTGTCGCTATGTCGTCGAAACGCTGTTATTTTCATCTCAGAGTCCAATTACCTTTGTTTGGCCTTCCCAGGGACGCTGTACTTAGAGATCAATGGTTACAATTTTATGTTTAAATCAGTTCCCGAAAACTATAATCCACATGTAAAACTATGTGCAGCACATTTTGCTGAGGACAGCTTCCTCAATCTCAATCAGTTTAATGCCGGATTCGCACAAAGATTATTCTTGAAAGATAGAGCGGTTCTCTCTTTGTCTGGAGAAGGCATTGTTTATGGACCACAACCGGTAAGTGTATTTTATTATTTAAGTTGTTGCGTTTAACAGTTTCTGTAACTTATTACACAAAGGGCAATGCTGTTTAGCTTTGTGAACTAGATGGTAGGGCTTTGCAAAAAAATCGAATGCGATTTTCATGTGCATCTCATCAGTAAAGGCATTCTATGATTAGAAGTACATCTCCAGCACGTGCGTTCAGATCAGGATTGCCAGGTTTTCAAAACAAATCCTGCCCATTTGCTTCTCAAAACTACTCCAAAACTAGCCCAATCCCGTTTCCAGGAGGGCAACGTGAGGTAAGCTGGTGACGAATCACAACACGAACCGCTGGCACAATCAGAACTCGTTACGTATTTCTGAAGGTGGGACTTTATAGAACAAGGAAGTCATCAGCCAGTTTTTATGACAGTGAAAACAGCGGTATACAGATAAGTCAATTGTGTGAAAAATACAGTGTTTTTTTTACACGCGAAACATGAACACATGTTATATTGCACACTGTAAACACAATCAAAGCTTCAAAAAAAAAAAAAAAAAAACGTGACCTTTAAGAACCATTTTGCAATATAAAGGATCGTTTGTGCAGTGGATGTTAAAGGCTCTTCATGGAACCTTCAATGCCAATAAAAAACCTTTATTCTTAATAATGTAGTAATGTTTGGTTCTTTTAAAGATAAATGTAACCTGTAAATGTATTACTTCTGGTTTACCACAGTGACACTTTTTTCACTTTGAAACACAAAAGTCCATGCAACTAAAATGTTTACATCATTTGGGCAGATGTCAATACAGCAATCGCACTCGGGTGCGCACCAAACAACCGTACTGAGACCCAGCTGAAGAAGTGTACTCTGGTACAATTTGTTTAAGGTGTGAATATGACCTGACCTCGATCCGACCCAATTGCAGAAATCATGCTCAGAAACAGACAGGTAGTGTTGTTATTTGTGTTTCAGTAGCTTGTTTTTAAATCAAAATGCTTAAAAATGCATGCAAATGATGAGTTTTTGTTACCATGGCACTCGTGACGTGAGTGTGCTAAATAGGCTAAAGCTTGCTGCAAAAGTTGCCATGAACATGTTGGGAGGGAAATCAGGGAATAGTAAGGAGATATTTGAATTTTTTATTAATAAACTAGTATTTTCTGAGTCAGTGTTGCAAAGATGAAATCGATGATCCTGACTCGCCATCTCATCATTGGACGGCCCTTTAGAAAATGCATCTTGGATTAGCCTACATGATGAAAGAGATTGTTTTGGATTTGGATTATTTCGTTTTGTAGTCGTTTAAAGCTTTCTATATTCATCATGTCTGTAAGAAAATATTAGCTGATTTTCAGTTCCTTATTGTAAAGTGCTCCTGCTCAAGACTGAGGCTGCAAGTGCATCCTGTTTGTTCTCTTTATTTTACAAAAGCACAACATATTGTTGATATTGTGAGTGCACACAAATAAAAGCAGACCATTTACAGTTCAGAATTATTATTATTATTATTCTTACCTCTATGAGCAAAAATTATGGCGTATTTAATTTGTTTCCACTGATGTCCTGAAGTGCACTTCTGATTCCACTTCTGATTCTTCTGATTTCACAAACTAGATATAGTCCTAATAGCACACGTTTATCTAGGTTAAATATTTAAATCAAAAGGTTGATATGCTTTAAGTATTTTATATCTATATATTTTATTTTTCAGCTAGTCATAATTACAACATCGTATGACATTGTCTTATATGATGCTCATAAGTTTCTTCATATTGCGTTGGTATCTGAAAACATCAGATCAGTAAAAGAATAAAAATTGCACTACGAAAGATCTCCATGAGTAGCCTGTTTTGCACTTCCTGTTTTCTCTGCTTGAGAATTTCTGTTCTTTAAATGGATGACCTGGATGAAGCAAACGTGTACTTTTGTTTACAAATTCTGGTTCACTTGCAAAAAGGGCAGTGTGAAAGCAAACCAACTTTGTATTTGACCAAAGCAAGTGAGCTAGCAGACTTTCCTGGTGTGAATACACCCTTAGTTTTTTTAATTTTTTTCAGAGGCTTAAATGTACTTGCTGGATGCTCAAAAACCAATGAGGTTTTTGAAGATTGGGGAATATATTTTCAGTCTTTCTACATATGTCTACATATAAGTCTAATTAAGTTTGTTACATGCCATATATATATATATATATATATATATATATATATATATATATATATAATTTTTGTAATTATTTGTGAAGTTTAAAGGAAATCCTACACCAAATCATTTTCAGTGTGCCTTCAAATATGGTTTGTATTGAGACCCTTAAGGGGACATGGTGGTGGAATGGAGAGAAATAGAAGATAAAAATTATATTTCAATGCTGTTGTGTTCTCCTGCACAAGTATGCATTCCCCTGAGAAACTTTGTTCACTTGCAAAACTTTTAATACCATCAAACGTGTCCCTTTAGGGGCTCTGTATGTTTGAGAGATCCAGATCATAAAATACTTTGTGCCCTGTTTACATTTTGTAATTTTTTGCTATCCACTTTTAATTAGATTACCCAAAATAGATCATAAGCAAGTCTGAGTATTGAAAGTGATTCCGGGACTATTGGATTATCCTGTGATGCAGGATTACTACTGTGCATGTGCTTCAATCCGGATCCAATTTGAAACAGAAGTTAGATCAACAGTTTAGAAGTTTAGAGACAGAGATAACTACATAAAACCTCTTAGTGCTAGACCTGAAAATACCTTTTTTTAAAGAGAACTTGCTCTTCTCTTCTCTTCTCTTCTCAAAGCAGAGCTTTGATTTTATTGCTTATAAAGACAAGCTCTTTGGCTTTGAGCTGCAGGATTATCTGCTCTCAAGGGAACTGTGGTGGAATCGTGTCTGGAAGCACTGTGTTCTGGATTCCATTGATCCCACTGCAGAAACCTGCTGAGATGTATCTACAAGACTGACACAATCACTCTTTCTCCCTCTCTCTCTCTCTCGCATTGCCATTCTCTCAGAGTGCTGAATGTATGCTATTTTGTCAGACACACTCCTGCCCCCAGGCAGCCCACCCACCATACCTCCCACCCCCAGCCCTGCCCATGCAGGACCAGGCTGTCCCCCTTCTCAGTCGACCCAGATCACCAAAGAGTGGAGGACTGACTCAATCCCTGCTTTTATCTCCCATTCCATATTATTCTCATCTTCCTATACAGAGGAGATGCAGGCTCTTCCAAGGCATAGTGTCCAGGTTGTTGGCACTAAGGGGTCAGCGCAAGGTGAATTAGCCCCTCACAAAGCCAAGCAGAAGGAGCATAAGCACCAGGAGTTGTTGGCTTTAGCTCTAGGGGTGAATCTGGGCTGTAAGGGTGCCCTCCTCTGGAAGCCTCTAAAGATTTTGGCTTGTTCACAGATCAGCCCATCACCACTGAGCCGACGGACAATCAAGGATGGACCAGAGAAACACTGCAATTATGAGAAGATCCACAACTTTAAGGTGGGTGCTGGTTGTGTTATGATGATATGTCATGTCATCTCAGAATTATGGTATCTACACCATTCAAAAGTTTGGGGTCAGTAATATTATTGAAAAATTATTTTTATTCCGCAAGGATAAGAACTGGGAAATTTATAATGTTATAAAAGATTCCTATTTTAAATAAATTGTTTTTTGAACTTTCTTTTCTACCAAAAAAAAATTAAAAAAAATCTGCATATTAGAATGATTTCTGAAGGAACATGTGACACTGAAGCCTGGAGTAGTAACTGCTGGAAATTCAGCTTTGCCACCACAGGTATAAATACAATTTTAAAATATATTACAATTGAAAACTGTTATTTTAAAATGCTTTGGTGAGTATAAGAGGCTTTAAAAACCATCAAAAATCTTACCAGCCCCAAACTTTTGAATGGTTCAAAATGTTAATCTCATCATAAACTCCTTATTGACATCATACAAAAAGAGTCAAACTTGCTGCATCGTTAACAGTTGAAGGTAGCTGGGTAACTATGTTTGGACTGTTTTTTTTAAAAAATCTGAAATGCTGTTTTATTACATAGTCTCACTATGTCATCTGTTCATTGTGATCATTGTGACATCAATTTTAATGTTTTATGCAGAATTATCAGTTATTTTAGTTTACTATCTGTATAAAATGTTGATATTGGGCATACTTAATATATTGTTTTTTTGGGGGGGTTTTTTGCATTTATTTGTTTGCGATTTCTCAGTTGTTTAGATTTGTTTTTTGTTTTTTTCAAAATCACCAAAATTTGAATGTTGGTTGTGGTCCTAACAAAGTCAGTCACTTCTATATTTGGCATTAGCATGAGATTTTTCAGATGTTTACTAATGTCTCATTCAAATGTTTATGTGCTGACAACATTTAAATGCACAGTACACATACTGTGAGTCTCGTATCAATAAGCTTAAATCTATCATAGGAGCATAATTGCCTAGGCTTTTAATCCATTAACAGCACTCTTGACTGATAGGATTGATCGCTCAAATCAATAACCTCTCGCTGCCGAGCTGCTGAATGGCCTCTTGCATTTCATGCCTTTTCAGCTTCTGAAAAATATCTGAGGCTGAGAATCATTACAGTGTACCATCATCTGACTTGCTTTTTAAACCCCAAAAGAGCAAAACAAAGCAGTCATCTGACTTCAACGTGTCGCTTGGAAGTTTCCTTATAACATCTTCCTCAGGGTGTCACCAGCGGTCATAAGAGCATTATGGATTATACAGTATTACCTCCCACATAAAAGTGTTCCAAAATCTAGTGAGCACACTCAATACAGTATGTAGTGTTTTAATGTGTATCATAAGTTGTGTTCTCTATGCCAAGGCAATGTTATTCATGTTGGCTCAAGAGATATTTTGATTTGGCCAAATGTATCAATCAAAAATCATAATAAATATTTTGATACTCAAAGTCAACAATAAATAATGTAAAAAAAAAAATCTATTGTTAAGAAATAAAATATGATATAAAATATCTGTATGTATTTATGTATTTTACAATATATGCATGTGTGTGTGTGTGTATTTATTTATTTATTTATTTATTTATATATTACCAGGTCCATTAAATAAAATAAAATAAAATAAAATCCCAGAATTCTGTTATGAGCTTTGTAAAAAGCGTAAATTCAAGACGAGAATATTTATTATTGATTGTAAATACTTAAATTGTAAAAAAAAAAAAAGTTACATACAAAAATTTTATACAAAAACCTATAAAAATTGTATTGAGTGCTATTTATCTGATAATGCAGAGTTTCTGCCCTATGTAGGGAGCAAATCAGTCACTTATGAGGTGGCATTTCAGCTAGAATGTAGACATGAAATGAATTGTATTCTCATTATGATATTTACATTACATTTACACCATTATGATATTTACATTTAAGCTGTCATACACCTGGGGTTTGATCCAAAACCCTGTGTTGCAGCTTTTCTTTTGTCCATCTTTGTTCTGTGTTTTGACAGCACAAGGGCGTGCATGGGAACATGCTTTGTGTGTGACTTTCAGCAGCTTGGTAACAGATGCCAGACATAATTTTCCCCTAGCAATCCTGTAATCTGACTCACATATAAAAATGTAGAAAATCAGGGCTGTGTCTTTACAGGGGGTCCATCCTATTTACATTTTTTCGTTACGACCCTCAGTCTTAGAGGCTTGATTATTTCTTCCTGCCTTCAAACTGTCCCTCGACTGATTTGTTGCTGTCACAGGGTTTTGCAGAGACGGCGGAGCTGACACTTCACAAAGCTACAGACAACAGCTTCACTCGTCACTGGCTGTTTCCTACAACAAACGTCATGTTGATCTAAACATATTGAATTGTAATACATTTTAGGAACTATGTCCCAAGAGTTAGTGTACAAACACTTTTCCATGATGGTGCAATGATGATAGATATCAAAATTTTAATCACTTCAGTCACATTTCCTTGGCCCTTATTTTTTTATGTCTTTTTTTTTCTTTTCTTTTTTCCCCTGAGGCAAGTAGCAGATTGCAATGAAATAAATAGTTTTGTTTTATTTTCTGTTTTGTACCAAAATTTGTAAAATAATATAATGCCAATGGTGCTTTATGGAAGCCTCTTTCCAGCACTGAATAAAAAAATAAAATAAAAAGGTAATTGTGACTTTTTATTTCACAATTCTGACTTTTAATTTTAATTGCAAGTTTATATCTTGCAATTCTGACTTTTTTCTCAGAAAAGTTATAAAGTCCAATTGTGAGGGGAAAAAAAGACTGATATTTTCTCAGAATTGTGAGTTTGTATCTTACAATTCTGACTTAACTCTCAATCGCATGTTATGAAGTCTGAATTGCGAGATATAAACTCACAACTCACAACAGTTTTTTTTTTTAAGTTTATATCTCACAATTCTGAGAAAAATCTGAATTGCAAGATTGTATCACACAATTCTAAGAAAAAAATGATTGGGAGACGTAAACTCGCAATTGTGAGAAAAAAGTCGTAATTACCTTTTTTTTTAATTCAGTGGCGGAAACGGGCTTCCATAGTTCTTTTATACATCATAGAACTATGAATGCATAGTCCTATGCTTTTGTTTTTATGTTTGACCAGTCTCCGTGAGACACGGTCACTTCGTTGTCAGGTACAGTAAGAGATACTCTGGAAATATAATCATTCATTTTCTTTGGAACTTTCATTATGAGCTTTAGCTAGAAAAATTTTAATCTAGAGATGAATGATTCACTGGCCTAATATGTCTGTATGTGTGTTTTGTGATGTGTGCTTGACTCACAATGACTGCTTTGCCTTTGGTGTAGGTGCACACCTTCAGAGGGCCGCATTGGTGTGAATACTGTGCAAACTTCATGTGGGGTCTTATCGCCCAGGGCGTCCGTTGCTCAGGTAACCCTCCACCAATCACAAACCCTCCCACACAAATAAAGTGTCCATCAGAATTATGGCACCGGTCGAGGGGCATTATTCATATCAAATTACAATCCAAAGGCCGCTTAGGATCCAGATAATTTCTCATGCCATTCTGGTAACAATGCCTAATTGGCTGTAGAACTTTTCCAGCATGCTGTGGCAACCTGAGGATAAATACTGAAAGTGATACCTGGCACAATAAGGGTTTTACCTAGTATGCTGATGTGTGGGTATTTTGCATTCCTAAATGACACCTGGTCCAAACCAGTTGAGTGCCTTCTGTTGAGTGTTGACTATTTATAGTGGAACATACTGTGTACACTGTGGAGTACTGTGAGAGAGGCACACCCAGGTAAACCAGGACAGTCTCTTTGTGTTTATGCCAAATGCATCAGGCTACACTTCAAATCACACATACAGAAACACATAAAAATACATAAACAGATGCATAAATGCACACACACCTGTACTTTATGACAAAGTATGACACTTTATCGGTTATTTACAAGTGATGCATATGATTTATACAATAGCTTTACAACAAACCTAAATTATTTCAATTTAATAAATTATGTATCACAAACGAACTATATTTGTATGAATTCATTTTAATCCAGCTGAAACTAGGTTACTTTATTAAGAAACTATTTTTTTTTTTTTTATATTGTTCACTTTTTTTTTCCTTAATCGCATCCGAAATAAAAGTTTTTGTTTACGTAGTATATGCATGTGTACTGTTTATTTATTATTTACAGTATATATAAATACAAACACATGCATGTATATAAAAAAAATATTTTATGTTTATACATTAAATATATTTATATATAATATAAGAATCTGAATATATAAATGTATAAACATAAATATTTTCAATATATATACTGTATTTGTTTTTTTATTTATATAAACATACATGCACAGTACACATACATATATAATGTAAACAAAAACTTTAATTTTGGATTCGATTAATTATTATTATTTTTTTGTGATATATATATGTTGTGTTTTTGTTTTGTTTTGTTTTGCTTTGCTTACCTTTGAGTTGCTTTGTTTTGCTTTTCATTATTTTGTGTGGCAAAAGACAAATTTAATTTAAATAAAAATAACAACCAAAAAATCCTAGTTGACCATATTTGATACAGGATGGTTCATGACTACAGGTTTGCTCAGATCTCATGTTAACATGGATCTTGTTATTGTTTGACATCACTTCCCCAATACACTCCCAATACATAAACTCAATCCAGTCACAAGGCTTTGCTGTTGGTTTTTCACACTGTAAACGGCCTCATCCATTCGGGCCATTATTCAAGCCTTTTCTTTTCACACAGGAGCCTCTCTTCTTTCACTCTGGCTCCCGGGCAAGCCAGTGTCATCAGACACATTGAGAATTAGAGCAGAGTTGAATGTGTCCCTAGGCCAATATGGAGGAACACAGAGTGTTTTTCTTTTTGTCCTCTTCTGTTTTTTTCTCGGTGGCCTTTAAGATGTTAAGGAGGGGTTCAGGCAGGCAGTAAAACTGACAGAGAGTGTGATTTATGGCATTGCTGAAGATGAGGAGCAGTGGGACAGCATGTGCATGCTACTGGAGACACACAGAGAGACAGACCCCCTACTACCACATTCCCCTGCGCACACACACACACACACACACACACACACACACAGAGTCCCAGTGTCAAAGCTGTTATCAAACCAGGATTCTTACAACTTAAACAACATAACACCTGTTCATTTTTTCCACAAGTTCTAATTGTGGAGTCAAAGGGAGAGTTTTGCACTCATTAATTGATTGTTGCAAAACTGTCAATTTATAAAGTAGATTTATAAATTTTCAGTAGAAAATGCGAGGGCCACAGACATTAGGGTGTTGTGCATGGTTCCCAGAGCATTGCTACGAGGTTGCTAGGGTGTTCTGGATGGTTGCTAGGTGGTTGCTTAATCTCAAATCTAATCTAAAACTCTTAATGGTCCCCTAAATATTTCATTCGTATAATATTCTGGTTCAACACCTGTCCTTATGCCACGTAATTTCAAGTATCATTCATATCTGTATCACAATTTGTTTGGAGTACATTACATCCCAAAGTTCTTAGAAGGTTTTTTTTATTTTCATGTTTATTTTATTTTTTTATTTTTTATATCAAGCCCTGAGTATGAGCAAACACCTGTCACATGTATGTTCCTGTTATCCTTATTTGGTCCTTCCTGTGCCTGTCCTGCTCATGTGAATTTGTTTCATTGGTGTCTGTGAATTTAGTGTTCCCAGCCCCTAGTTCTGTCTGCTGTCAAATCTTCTTCTACAAATGTCATACCTTCTTGAGTTCTTGAGTGTTTACTATTGTTGATTGCGAAATTAAACTCCAAGAATAAGTATTCTCCAGCGTCTCCTCATCTCTCCCATGAATATTGTCATAATTCACTAAACCTCATGTAATCCTAAACTTGAACGTTTCATCTGTTTCGTCAGTTTTAATCCAGGGAACTCAAAAGCCTCAAACTCCAAAAGCGACATAATGTTACTTTAGTGCCATTGAGGTGCTTTTACAATTTTTATTATTTTGAATTGCCTTTTATGTTTCCAGTTTTAATTTTAGATACAGTTTTGTTGTTTGTTTGGTATTATAATAACTGTTGTATTGTTTCATTTTTTTCTTCCATTTTTAGTCATTTTAGTACACCAAGTTAAACTAAATGAAAATGAAATTTTTCTCGGCAGCTGGGAATAAAAATAAGCTTATGTTTTAATTTTGTAAATAAAATGTTTAGGTTTTATGTTATACTTCTTATCATTCTTATCAAAATGTTTTAAAACAAAATTATTTAACTATAATAACCCAATGAAAATGGATGTGGCCAGTCCATAAATGGTAAAATGCTCTGTTACAGCCACAAAACATACATATACTCATTATATAGTTATGGACTTTCATGACACCTATTCATTAAGGGGATAGTTCAACCAGAAATGAAAATTCTGTCATTAATTACTCACCCTCATGTTGTTCTAAACTTGTAAGACCTTTGTTGATCTTTGGAAGACGGATTAAGATATTTTTGATGAAATCCGAGAGCTTTCTGACCCTCCATAGACATAAAGTGAACTACCAAGATCAAAGCCATGAAAGGTAGTAAGGACATTGTTAAAACAGTCCATGTGACTTCAGTGGTTCAACCATAATGTTATGAAGCTACAAGAATACTTTTTTTGTGCAAAGGAAACAAAAATAATGACTTTATTCAATAATTTCTTCTTCTTTTAAAGATGTCCTCACTACCTGTTCCTCTGCTGTCTATGTAGAGTTAGAAAGGCCTTGGATTTCATCAAAAATATCCTAATTTGAATAACGTCTTAACAAGATTGGAATGGCACGAAGGATGAGTAATTAATTACAGAATTTTCATTTTTGGAAACTATCCCTGTAAGTACTGCTATCAAATTCAACTTGTGTTGCTGAAAAGCAAATAAACAAACTTAAAATTTCTTGCAGATTGCAAACTTACAGATTCCTGATTCTAATGAACAAAATATGTGTAAAACAGTTGGACATGCAATTCAGGCTAGGCTCAGTGTATTTGGGGACAAGACATGTCAAGACACAAACACATGGCAGAATGTGACTGATATCGTCCCACTTCACCACCCAGTTTGACTGACATGCACCTGTTTTTCCACGTATACTTTGCCCTGTAGATATACCCTCCATGAGACCCCTATACACACACACTTTGGTTCTCCCTTACCTTGGAGTCTGTCTGGAGACAGGGTCACACTCCTCTAACCTTTTGACCTGTTACTCTTGCAGACTGTGGGCTGAACGTGCACAAACAGTGCTCCAAACTCGTGCCCAGTGACTGTCAGCCAGACCTACGCAGGATCAAGAAGGTCTTCAGCTGTGATCTCACCACGCTGGTCAAAGCCCACAACTCGCAACGGCCTATGGTTCTGGACATGTGTATCAAAGAGATTGAGCACAGAGGTACTGGTCACCTTAATATGGAGATCCCAGATCTTCTCTAGCACCTGTGGCCTTCAGTAAGGCACTTAATCACTGACTGTAGGCATCTCACAGCTGCTCTCTGCTCAGGCGTCTCCTTGTCATATATCAAGATGTGCAAAAAGAAGATGCCTAACCTAAAACAACAGGGAGAGGAAGCAAACATTCTCCATATTTTGACTTATTGGGTGACGTCTTCCATTAAAGAGAGCATTCTTTGAGAAATTAGTTATATACTGTATAAGCCAACCGGCATTCTGCTTGCCATATTTGAGAAAAAAAACTAGTATAATAAAATTAACTTTTTAATACTTTATGTGACTAACTTTAATGATAGATGAACCAGGCAAGACACAGAATATCCAATTTATCAAAAGGATACTCAAAACATTAATTGATTATCTGATTAGTTGTTAGTTGCAGTCTCAGTTTGATCAATACTAATTTACATGTTTACCTCCAAGTCCACTGATTGGATAGTTGAAGTACATATGTGTTACTTCTGCTTCTTCCAGGTTTGAAATCGGAGGGTCTGTACAGAGTGTCAGGCTTCACAGAACACATAGAAGATGTCCGCCTGGCCTTCGATAGAGGTTTGCAAAGGTTTAGAATAACTGTTTGTGCCTTAGACCTGAAGGTTTATGATAGCTGTTCAACTAACATTTGGTCTCTTCACATTGGGTGACATGCTTGAATGAACTCTCAATCCTTTACATCACTGTTATTTTATCAACATGCAGCCTGGATGGAAAAACCCATGCTTTCCATTCAAAACGATGTATTTTTGGTACGGTAAAGTGATTAATCTGTTACTGATAACAGATAACTAATTCTACTTTGCAGATGGTGAGAAGGCAGACATCAGTGCCGATATGTACCCAGACATCAATATAATTGCCGGAGCTCTGAAGCTTTATTTGCGAGATCTGCCCATTCCAGTTATCACATATGATGTCTACTCCAAATTTATTCAAGCTGCCAGTAAGAGAGTATAACTATATATTAATTATACAATATCAGTTATATGTGTTATAATTAACTAGACACTTTCTTTTGTATTCCGTTTTGATTATGATTATTTTTTAACTACTTCGATCTTGTCATCAAATACCCTTTGATTCTGGTACAACACTTAAATAATTGTATAACTTTAATCATTTTGACAATGACATTCAGAAGTTTGGGGTCAGGATGATTTAATTCATCAAAAGTGACAATTTTTTTTTTTACAAAAGAATCATATTTGAAATAAATGCTGTTTAGAACTTTCTCTTCATTAAAGAATCCTGAAAAAAAAAGCTAATCGTTTCCACAAAAATATTAAGCAGCCAAACTGTTTTCAACAGTGAAAATAATAGGACATTTCTTGAGCACCTAATCAACATTAGAATTCATTTTAAAGAACCATGTGACACCGAAGACCGGGGTAATTGCTGCTGAAGATTCAGCTTTGCCATCCAATTTTTTTTTAATATATATATTAAAATGGTTATTTTAAATTGTAATAAAAATTCACATTACTTTTTCATACTGTACATTTGATCAAATAAATGCAGCCATGGTGAGCATAAGAGCAAACATTTAAAACATCTTTTAAAATCCCCAAACCTATAAATAGTAGTGTAACTTGTAAGTGAAAATGTATAAGAATACAAAAATAAATCATTTTCATTAGTGGTCTCAGATTTTGGACTGTAAGTGCTATAACATCAGTAAAGTCTGTCAAATAGTGGCCAGTTGTAGCAGAAAAACTGACTTTGCACAATTCTGAACAGTATTTTGCAAAACATTTTCTAACATTTTCTTACACTTTCTGTTGTCAGAAATAACAGACCCTGATTCTAGACTGGAGGCAGTTCATGATGGTCTCCTCCAACTTCCTCCAGCCCACTATGAGACCCTGCGGTACCTGATGACGCACCTGAAGAGGTATTGAATTTCCACACACATCCCTTATACGCTGGTCCCACAGTTCATTACATGGCTCTCTACCTCACTGAGCCGTTCGGTTTTCAGGTTTTTGTTCCATTTAAACATTCTCCCTGCAGGTTTTAAAGAGTGATTTAACTTCCTGTCACCCTGCAGTAGGAAACACAATACAGCACTTTAGCTCAGTGAACTTCAGGAACCAAAAAAACCCATGATCCTCAGGGATTTGTGCTTTACCTCTAACTTGCCAAGCCAGCTTTGCCACATTTCCCCACCCATGGAAATTATAACAGTTACCTACCTGCATGTTTATTATCAAAATTGTATTGTCTGAGGTGTTGTTCTCTATTTATCAGGGTCACCATGTATGAGAAGGACAATTACATGAACTCGGAGAATCTAGGAATCGTTTTTGGCCCAACACTCATGCGGCCGCCGGACCTGAACACACTCACCACTCTCAACGACATGAGATACCAGAAACTGATAGTTCAGCTCCTGATAGAGCATGAGGACATCTTGTTTTAAACGGCTGAAATGAAGACATCTTTTAAAGACTTTAAAGAGCGTGTACATTTTAAAAAGCAGCCTGCCACACATTTCAAAGATTTTATGTTTTCTCTTTTGTGTACAAAATTTGGACTTATATGCACATTTCACTCATTGTGTTCCAGTTCCCCAAACAAATACTGCTAAGCGTGGAGAAAATGAACATTCGTGCCGAAAACAGAATTAATTATATTGATGGGCATTTTGTTTAAAGGAGTAGTTCACCCAAAATGAACATTTCCAGAAAACTTTGGATGTACTGTAGATGAGTTTGTTTCCCAGTCAGAACTTTTTTTTGAGATATTTAGCATTTCATCACCTGCTCACCAATGGACCCTTTACAGTGAATGGGTGCCGTCAGGTTTAGAGTTCAAACCGCTGATAAAGACATCGCAATAATCCACAAGTAATCCACATGACTCCAGTCCAACAATTAACATCTTGTGAAGAGAAAAGCTCTTAAAAATATGTTAACTGATTATGATCATTGATGAACTGAAGTTGTGTGGATTATTGAATTTTGATCAGCTTTTTGGACTCTCGTTCTGAGAGGGCACCCATTCACTGCAAAAGATCCACTGGTGAGAAGTGATATAATTCTACATTTCTCCAAATCTGTTCTGATGAAGAAACAAACTCATCTACATCTTGAATGGCTTGAAGGTGATTAAATATTGGGGGGGGGGGGGGTTCCTTTAAATCAAATTACAGGAATTTTTTATACCGTATGAAACTATGGTCAATTAGCATTGCAAAACTGACTTATTGTCAAGTATGATTAAAAGTATATGTATTTTTATGGGTCATGACGTGTATGTGTGCTATAAAGGCAAGTCAGTTAAGATCATGTGTAAAGCACTTTTTAATTTTACATGGAGTGTAAATAGATAATATTTTGTTCACCCGGTGTTAATAATGTTGTGTTTAACCCATGCCTCCTTCAAATTATATTTTGTTAGCCCTGACAACGATTAAGTTATCTACATTATCACCCTGTGAATGGACAAAATGGTTCTGTGAGCTTTTATTTAGTGCTTGTTCCTTCCTCCTTGGACTTGGTCCCATTTCAATGATTTCGCTAAACTAAATGACATGACTCCTGAGACGAGATCAGTAATTCACCTTGGAAGAAAAAAAAAGTCCACATATGGTACCTTACCACATATATGGTTACCATTACTTTGGTTTGAGTTCCTTCAAATTGTTTATTTGATAAAACCTTTTTACATTTAAAAAAAAAAAAGATATTTCTGTGAATGATTGTAATTATGAGTGTAATTTATCAAATGCTGATTTATTAAATTATGTCAATTTGGTTACATTTTGACAGTCCAAATGAACTTCTGAAAGTTTGTGTGTTATTACTGCTTCAGCTGCAACAGCATGTGAAATATGTTGCTGTAATTAGTGCTTGGTCAGCTCTCTTTAGGTGTTGGTTTTCTTGTTCTATATTCAGGGGTGTGAACGGCAGCATTGTTTTAGTATCAGACTGCTGAGCTGGTATATGCCCCAAAGTGACTTTTTCACCAAATCACAGGTGAAGTGAGAACCTGAAACCAGCTTCCTGAGGGCAGTTGCATCAACTCATCAGACCAATGAGAGAGAGAGGAAGGAGGGCGCATGAGCAACAGGTGAACTATAAATGAATGAATTCATCACTCATTATAGTTTAGACAGAGATGCAGCACTGTAGGATGTCGTAAAGATATAGACAGAAAAACCACAAGGTTGTTCTGCTGGATGTTTTCTTAAAAGAAACGAAAGACTCCACTGTCAGTCTCTGGCTGACAACAACACACCTGAAACTGAGGTGAATATTTTTGATGGATGGGATAGATAGATAGATAGATAATGATGAATGGATAAAATCTAGTATTTAAAATATATAAGCCTATTGTAGAAAAGAACAATGTTAGCATATAATTTTAACAACATTAATATACATTTCAGTGTGAACTGAAGAATTCGACAGAATGGCAGACAGAAACTCCTGGTGGAAAAACTTAACTGGAAAAAACAAGAACCATTTTAAAGAAGGCCAGCAGGAATTTGGAAATGCGTCGTCGGTGAAACAAACTGGCAGCGACAACAAGAAGCTCCATCTGATCAGCGACGAGACGTACGACGACTCTCAGCTGGAGCCCTCCTTCAGTGAACACACGTGCCGGAGAAACTGGACAGTTTCACGGTCTGGCCGTTTCAAGGAGAAACGAAGAGTGCGGGTCACCATGCCCGAGAACAACTTTTATGACAAAAACATTGCTGCTGCAAAGTAGCTAGCCGGTTTACGGCGTTTAAAATAAAGGACGCTGTTTGCACGGCGAGCGCGCGATGCGTCTTCTGGAATTGTGGATGGAATCTTGAGAAGTCCACCTTTCAAGCGCGCTCTGATTTTGTCTGGTTGCGTCGTTCGCTTGCAGTGGAGAGATGATGTTATGAAGAAAACCATCATTCGGTGGAGCCATTGACATTGACAGTTTCAGTGACTGACTGTAATGACACTTGTTACAGTCTGCAGTAGCTCATTTGAGACTCTGAAAGCTTCATTCATTCATATATATATATATATATATATATATATATATATATATATATATGCTTAAAAGAAAGATATTTGCTCTGTAGGCGCAAACTATTTATTGTTTGGCTGTTTGCTTTTTTCAATGAAAGTATCTTATTTATTATTTTAAAAGGGGATTTTTAAAGCAAACGTTTTTTTTTTTTAAATGAAGGATATCCAAGATATGATGTAGGGACTAATTATTACCTTTTCAGTTCTGTTTGGGGGACAGTTTGGTTTCATTAACTTTTCTGAATCTTGCACCATTGAGAAGTTTTATCCAAACTGATTTGAGACGGGGCAGATCCACCGGAAATGTAAACTTGCGCAAATTTGACAAAAGTTTATGTATCTGTGTAATGGCATAGGAGATTGGAATGCTGTTAAGCGTGATTTGAGAATATATTGTTGTATGCAAATTATTCTGCACACCACACACAGATACTCATCTCTGCATGATGATGACTATGCCATCTGTCAACAAAAGGCCACGTGACTACATTTTATCTAATCTGTTTCAATAATTTTGCCTATTATTACACATTACATTTTCTAAGAGTACCGTATATGCGAGAAGTTTGAGATAATCAGTTATTTTGTGTCATGGAACAGGCTAAGAGAAGAGCTCCCTCTGGTGTTGGTGTATAAAACTACAAAGTCAATAGAGAAGTGCAGCACAGAACTGATAAACTGTACTTTATTCACTTAAATACTTATAGGCTACTCCAGACAAATTGACCTAATCATGTTCTAAATATTGTAAACATTATTGCAAAATTCATCTGAAAAAGTGACACACATACATACTATTAAAAAACCAGCTCTGAAATGTTCTGAAATATATTCATTTTTTCAGCCAAAAGGCACTTGGGGGGACAAACATTCTCTCTGAGCAGAATTTAGCACTTTGGAATTGAAGAAGATTTACAGTCTTCAAATAGGCCTACTGTAAAAGCTCAATCATACCACCACCTGAGTGTATTTAAAAAAAACTAAAATCACGATAACAGAAAACCTGTTTAGAAATACCGGAACATGACTGATATGATACCAACAAGCTGTAAATCTCAAAGAGAAAAATACTGGAATATCTCTGAAGGTAAACACTGATGCTGTTAGGAGTGGGGAGTATTTATAGTTCATCGTGTTTGTAGGTGAACTCCCGAGCTGAAATGAATCCATCATTATCTTCATCTTCTTTTTGGAAGATGTCCTCAACCATCACTTCATGATGGGTGTCATTGGCAGCATATCCATGCCTTTCAAACTCTTTACGCAGGTATTCTTTGACCTAAGACAGAAAGGTGTTTAGAAAAACACAAATAACTACCTGAAATGTTCATTGGCATTGATGGTTTCATTAAGAACATTTAACACTCATGGAACCTTTCAATTGCACAAAAAGTTATTTATGGTGAAAAATGTGATTAAAATATATATTAGAGAGAGAAAAAAAAGGTTGTTTAAGAACTATTCCATGAAAGGTTCTTTGGGGATCCAAAAAAACGGTTATTCTACTGCATTGTATACAAAACTCCCTTTAGGAACCTTTATTTTTAAGAGTGTATCATAAATCTCATGCTTGCTGGACAGCTGCTTTCTGACAAGTTTCGACAAACCTCTGCTTTGGAAAGTTTCCAGTCATCATTGAGGTCCATTTCCTGAAAGGACTCATGTGATCTAGGCCCATTTCGGATCTCGATGATCTCAATGTCAAAGATCAGAGTGCTCTCCGGGGGGATTTTACCTGTGAACATAGTGTATCCATTGTCAATATAGCTAATATAGTTATAATTCTTTAAAAAAAAAAAAGTATTTTAGGCAGACTTAATGCAACTTTAAAGACAAAGTCAATAGCAGAAGGTGGAGAACATTCAGAGTTCCTCAAATGTTTTATGAATATGCATCTTGCTGGCACACCTTTGCCCTCTTTGCCATATGCGAGAGTTGGAGGGACAGTCAGTTTCCTCTTCTCCCCTGCACACATGCCTTGAAGACCCTTGTCCCAACCCTTGATCACCTCACGGATCCCCAACGTAAACCAAACAGGGTTTTTGTCTCCATGATGGCGGCTGCCAATTACAAGACATATGCATTTAAACGCAAGAGACATGCACACTCTGCTGAAAAACCAAGCTTGAGTTGGTAGCTGTGATTTGAAACATGGTTGGTGGTTCCTATCTGGTCTAAACTGGTCAATTGCTGGTCCAAACTAAACCAACTTGGGTCAGCAACACATCAACGAGGCTAACAGCTAAAGTGGTCAAACTGGTATTTGAATCAAGGTACTGACCAGCTAATGATCATTCTGGATCAGACATTAAACCAGCAATACAATGTTGCAAAACATAACTGTTAAAGCTTAAAAAAAAGTAACAATAAATAGATTCTGACAGTTAACAATGCATTCTCATTGCAAAAGGGGAAGGTTTGGTTAATAAAGCCTGTTCTTCTGCAGTGTGAACATGCATTAGATGGTTCATTAGATGTCACCTGGAATGAAACATTGTGCCATTACTCTCCAGAAAGCCTTCGTAGTGAACCAGAAGAATATCTCCGTATTTGGATTTACGATGACAAAGGAAAGGTTTGTATAGAACTTCGATTTTCACCTCTGGTTCCGGAAGTTTTGCTCCATGAACGTAAAAGAATAATGCAGAAAAAATGCATGTCCACAACTCTGGAATCATCTTAATATAAGGAACAGTTTAACACTCTCTAACTGTTGAACTAATGTTTCATGCACAGCAAAGTTCTGATAAAACTTTCCGAACTACAAGTTGTGCCGCCGCGACTACGTGGCAAGCGAAATTTCTAAAGGGGTCTTTCCCAAACCAGGGATGTCCGATCCGTAAACGAGTCGTTCTTTTGAGTCGACTCTTTTCAATGAATCGGTTGAAACTGTTCACAAACTGTAAAAACCATGGTAAAAACGAGCAGTTCACTCGGTGTTCACAAGATTAAACGGCAGATACGTTACAAACTGAACGTACTTGACATGTTTATGTCTGATTGCATGAAATATTTAAATAGCCTACATGAAATATTTTATGAGCTTTATGGCTTCAACAAGCTGTTAATCACACGTGCAAGAACAGCTTTAAAAAAAAACGTTATAAACGACAGAAATGTTAAATGTACTGGACTGTATTACATTTTAAAATATATTAAACAAATCTTTAACTTACAAAAACTTTTTAAGGCAAGAGATAATTAATTTTGTTTATAAAAATACAAATTGGCTATATATTTAGATTCTAAATTTTGAATTACCGTTGTGTGCACTTTAAATTACCATTGTGTACGAAATGTGCTATATAAATAAACTTGCCTTGCCTTGCCTTGCCTAAATTACACTTTGTAAATTTCTGGGACACATCACAAATACAACAAAACGTAATTTAGAGAAGGTAATATGACAAATTGAGATATCATAACGGGATGGCGTAAAAGACTCGCTATGTTCTTTTGAAACGATTTGATCGGAAGAACCGACTCTCGGACCTCAGCACACACTCCACAGATTCCTAGCGTAAACGTTGGCACCCTAAAATACAACTTTTGATTGGTCAGATTGTTTTGAGGACGGGCCTTAGCGACCAGTATTTAATTTTCATTGGACATAACACACATAGTCTCAGCACAACCACGCCCATCTACTCACACCGTATCCAATGAGAGGTTTGCTAAACGAAAATCCCACAGACGTCACGCACGTGGGCAGATCCTTCTATGGTCACATGGACTGGTATTCCTGAAGTTTTTACGCCAGTCGTTTGCGTAATCTCAATTCCCAGCAGTCACTTTGCGTCTTTTGGATATAGTTGTCGTAGTTAAGAATAATCTCGAGTTTCTCAAAGAGGCTGTGTTGGGCTCAGTCTTGCCACGACTAAGTAATGAATTGTCAAGAGAAGGTCTGTCATGGAGGGAGTTCTCTATAAATGGACAAACTATATTAGCGGTATGTATACAGCGATAGTCAAAAGTTATGTGACGTTAATCAGGGAAGTCTGAAAAGCGGTTAGCCTGTTTGCTAGCACAAGTAACGTTAACGTTAACGCTAATGTATAAATGAAGTTAAGTCATCATCCTCTTAGGTCTTTGTGCCGATATATTTTTTTTTCCAACGCTGGGACCAACTGAACCACATACGTTACGTGTCATCTGCCAAAAGCATTTTCAGGAAAGTTTTCTTTTTTGGTTTTAAGATGATGTGTGATTCTGTTTTATTCACTTCTAGCTATGACCAGCTAAAAGCCTCCACTTGACTGGAAGAACAAGTCAAACCCTATTATGTTCAGGGATCTCAAACGTCATCAATACATTGTTGCATTGTTACATGTGCCAGTTACAGTGAACAATTTCATAATTGCTTTGTTGTTTCTCTGAAAAGGTTGGCAGCCTCGTTGGTTTGTTCTTGAGGGAGGCACTCTTTCCTACTATGACTCTCAAGAAGATGCATGGAAAGGATGCAAGGGCAGCATCAAAATATCTGTGTGTGAAATACAGGGTAAGGAAAAGTTTATGCCTAACCTGAGCAGGAAACCTAATAACCATTACATCACAAGCAGCTATTATTTTTATGTTTCGGGATATCTTAACATATGCTTACGTAAGGGGATGTTTCTTCATCTTTGGGAACTTTAATTTCCCAGGGGCTTCCAGGTTTTTTTTTTTTTTTTTGCCATCTTTCGAATGTCTTATTTGATTTTATCATATTATTTCAGCCCTAGACCAAGCCTTTTCATGAGATCATGATCATGAAAGTATGAATCATTGCACTTTTGTAATAACTGTAAACAGCCTTTCTACAATATTTGTTTGAAAATGATTTATAATCATTGCCACCACAACAACAGTGTTCTCCCTAATAGATTTTGAGACTATTTGTAGGATACATAAAATGCTAGATGAGAAGTTAGCCTTATGAATTATGAAAACAAAAGGAAAGCAGTTTATATGAAAAATGTTCAAAATGTACATTTCCACTGCCATCATTTGCACCATACAATCCTATTAAACATAATGCCTCATTGGAGATGTGGTGAAATGACACTGTGATTGAAATCATTGTTGTTTTACTTAATGAAACGGGGGAAAGGAGAATAATTGTGTGTTCACTGTTTAATACAGTAATATACTAGTAAAATAAACAAGCTGAGAGCGTGAAGAGACTTTATTTTTAACAGGACCAAAAGTGTCCAGAGTTGAAGAAACACCCAAGTACTGTATTACAACTATAGTGACTGATCTCATGCTTTGCTTATCCATCTTCTCCATTGTAGTTCACTCATCGGATATTACTAGGGTTGATCTGATCATTCCAGGAGAACAATACTTTTATCTCAGGGCAATTAATGCAGCAGAGAGGCAGAAATGGCTTGTGGCGTTGGGGACAGCAAAAGCCTGCCTCACAGACAACCGAACCAAGAGAGAGAAAGGTGAGTGTTATATTTCTGCCGATATTCTGTGTAGATCATCTGGCTTGTGTTAATATGACAGTGAAATATGATAATGTAATATAAACTACCATCTAGGTTGATAGTTTGCAGTCAGTTGTAATGTTTTTGTTATGGTCATTAAGGCTGCATTTATTTAATCAAAAATACAGTAAAAACTACAAATCAGAAATTTCAGCAGCCATTACTTCAGTCTTCACTGTCACATGATATGTTTTTTTTTTAACAAACATTTCAAATTATTATCAGTGTTAAAAAGGTTGAAACTATTCTTTGTTGAATAGAAAGTTCGAAAGAACAGCATTTATTTGAAATATACATCTTTTATAACAATGAAAGTGTATTTTTTTTGTAAATTTTGTTACATTTATTGCTGGATTGAAGTATTAATTTGCTGAATTTAATTACATAAAGTGTTAAATAATTGATCCCAAACTTTTAAATGACTTTTTAAAGGGTTAGTCAAAAATGAAAATGAGTCAACAAAGGCCTCCTGTACTAAATCAACACTTTTTTTTGTTTGAAAAATTTCTACATTCAAAAGGTAATATTCGCTTTAATGTACCTTGCGTGAACAGTTTTACACGGAAGCAGTTCCGGGCGGATGAAATTATGATGTTTTGAATATAGATATTTTTCTTACGATAATGGATCGA
This sequence comes from Carassius auratus, assembly GCF_003368295.1. Taxonomy (NCBI): domain Eukaryota; kingdom Metazoa; phylum Chordata; class Actinopteri; order Cypriniformes; family Cyprinidae; genus Carassius; species Carassius auratus. The sequence continues at coordinate 15,279,662 of NC_039258.1, forward strand.
TTAACTACAGGAGGCCTTTGTTCTGCCCCCCGGAGCCATGTGAGGCACTTTTAATTATGAATGGATGCGCTTTATTTCACTTCTTTTGGAGTGATGCACTTCAACACCCGCTACCTGCCGTTAAACAGCTTGGAAGATCAAAGAATATTTTTTATATAACTTCGATTGGATTTGTCGGAAAGAAGGAAGTCATATACACCTAGGATGCCTTGAGGGTCAGTAATTCATGGGCTTATTTTCAGTTTTGGGTGAACTAACTAGGGATGCACCGGTTGACCGGCCATGAATCGGAACCAGATGGTTTTGCTTAAAATACACAATCGGCAGTCGGACGGTTTTTGGTCTTTTTATCTTTCTATTATTTTTATTTTACATTAAAATTACATCGACTTAATTTGATTTAAAAATCACCTGCTGTAGCACACTGAAAAAAAGTGTTTCATTTATCCAATAAAAAAAAAATTAGGGTAATGATTCACATATATTGTTTTTAACTTGAGTCAATAGTTATTTATTTTTCATTGGCTCAAGTAAAAAAATATATATGTGAATCATTATCCAATTTTTTTGTTTGTTTTTTTCTTGAACGAATAAAACAATTTGCTTCTTTGTTTTATTCGCACCAACGTTATTTTATTATAACATTTTGGAATTATTTATTTTTAAAGTATACTTTTATTTAGTCTCACTGGTAAAGACCTTTTTTAAATTTAAAAATGAAAACAAATACTGAGTGCTGATTAAGAAACATCTTATTAAATGTGTGTTGATTGTGTTGTTTGGATTGTAGAACTATGCAGTTACTGCCTTTTAATTTCACATGGTTACAGTTAATCTTTTCATTTAAGGCCAGTTCTATGTAGTTTCAACCCAATTCAAAAACAGATAAAAAAAACTAAATGCTGATGTCTGTACCATCTATGTTTGTACTGAATGTAGGCTACTTAATGTGCAGTTACTGCCATTCATTTCAGATTATTGTTTTCAATAGCCAAAAGCCAGTTTGGCCTATTAAATAAATACCAAATAAACATCTTGTTTATGCACACTTTCCTTCTTTCTTGTTTGTTGCTTAAAGAAAAAAAAAATTGGAAATCGGTATCGGAATCGGCCATGAAAAATCATGATCGGTGCGTCCCTAGAACTAACCCTTTAAACTATATGTTTGGATGATGTTTTAATAGACAGTACGTCAATTACAGGAAACTGTGTTTCATATGATTTCATGGGGGCCTTAACCAATGAGATTACATAACCCATTCAAATCATGACGTTTGTTCATTTTGCAGTTTTGCAAAGAGCTGTCAATTCAGGTCTATGAAGGAAACAATGTCAACAATAGTCTCTTTTATTTTCTCAGAGCTCCAGGAAAACACAGACGCTCTGAAAACAAAAATGTCTGAGCTAAGGCTTTACTGTGACCTTCTCCTCCAGCAAGTGAACAAAATACAAGCAAGTTCTCAAGCGGAGATGGCAGCCGATTCGGGGGAGGTAAGGGAGTGCTTGTCTTGAGTCAACCTTCACTACGTTTATGGACATAGTTATGACAAATAAACTATACATAACCTGTTCAAACATCAGTACAGAGTATTTATTAGCTCAGACTTGCACTAACGAATTGTATTCACATTCAGATTTTTTGTAGTTGTCTTTATCACAAATTGAGGGGCAAAAAAATCAGTCCTAAAGCAGTCAGACCAATCTTAAAGTTTGTTGTGCTATGTGTGGGTTTCAGGTAGGGGATGAGACTGGAAATCTAGTGAAGTCCACTTGCAGCACCTTCTTGAAGACCCTGGAGGAGTGTATGCAGATTGCTAGCCGGACCTTCAATCCAGACCTTCTGAGTCTGACCCCTCCAGGCTCTCCTCCTGTGGCTACCATCAAACCTCACAAGGTATGTTAACATAATCACTGAACGGATGTAGATTCATTTAGTTTGTCAGAACCTAAAATAGAATGTTTTTTTTTTCCCATAGATCAAACCTACTGATCCAAGACATCAGCACCCAGGAGAAAAGTGAGTTCAGTTCATAGTAATGTACTCTTGTGGGTCAGATGTGCTTTTGTTTTTCTCTACAATTAAAATGTGTGTTAAGCAGACGAAAGGACTTAGTCAACATCTCAGGAACATCAGCACATGGGAGTGGACCAGAAAATGAACCACCTCCATCTCCTGTGCCTACATCTCCTACAAGTATGACAAACATTAAGTCAGATTCAGAAATGATTACGCATGCAGCAGTTGGCAGACCTCAACTATCATTTCTTGTCTTGTTCTTTTAGAAAGTGGTTTAATGGAGGAACAGAGGGAGACCATGGAGCCTCGTAATGGCTCTTCATCAAGCACACAGGACCCTGAAAAATCTGTAGGAGAGGAGACGGAAATACCGACCCAAGAAAAACAAGAGGAAGTCACACTGAGTCCCACACAAAACAAAGAAAAGGTCACTGAAGAAATCCAGGCTGACCTGGAAGTGAATGAGCTTCTGTCTGAGAATAAACAGGAAGAGGAAGATAAGGTGGACACATTCTTCAGTACCATGAGCCACAGGTATGAGGCGCCTCCGTTGCTGTGATCCTCTGAGGGAACAAGATGAATGTACTGCACACATTGAAATTATTCAGAATCTTGTTTTTGGTTTGAAAATTAGCTATGGTCATGCTATGTCAAGTTATTAGCTAACACTACTCTTAGAAATGTGCTATATGCAAAGTCAGTGTTTCAGTAAAAAATCTAGATTCTGGGACTATAAATCTCCATTGAGTAACATTGTGTGCTGAGTAACCAGGTGCAGCGCGATAAAGTTACAAGCGATCAATCCTGTCTGTTCTGTTAAAGGTATCTTCAAATGTAAAGTCTGTTGAAAGAATTTGTGACTTGCTGTGATATACCACACAAACCAATTTGCACTCACCTAAAAGTTTGCTTTCAGTTTGGACAAAAAAGACAGACCTTTATACTGCATACTTGTTGCGTCTCACCTGGTTGGATCATGATGTAAAAGGCACTTTCCACAAATAGGGTACTCTTTGGTGCCCCTTTACTTTTTTTTTTTTTTTTCTCGCATTAAAAACTTTTTAAAATATATCACACATCTGGACCCACTGTAAAATAGAGATTTTTTTTTTATGACAGGAATGTCATATAATTTTGACAAATTATAGAACTGATATTTGATTAATTGTAGTTCAAATCTATTTAAAAAGTCCCATTGAAATGTCCAAACTAGGGCTGGGCAATTTAACACGTTATCACTTTAACGCATTGATTGATTAACGCGGAAAGGTATTTTATCACGTGTTAACGCAGTTTTTTATTATTATGTCTGTTGCTCACTGGCTCTGAAAACACATACAGAAAATCATGGGTCACAGGAGGGAATGCTCCTGATCAAATTATTTAGGCTAATCAACAACATTCACAAACCAATGTCTTCACTGTTTTTTTTAATAGAGAAGAATGCAACAAGCTCGTAATCATGACTTCATAAGCTGGAAATAGGAAGTCTCCAATAGCATGTGAAGACAGTAGAGAATCGCTCTCGCTCAACACGGTGGAGTGAATCGTTTTGATAACTTTGTGGTTTATTATTTTGAGTCATATGGGACGCGATAACACACGTTCCTCTCACAGTATTTACTGCTTTACAGATCTATCGCTTTTCCCGCTCAGAAATATTCACGCAATCATGCAGCACGTATCAGATGTTCTGCAGTCACACTCACTGATCTGTATATAACTGAACCGCGCTCTTGCCCACCTCTTCCAACCGAGCCAGGGAGAGATTAACGGAGTGATAACACTAGTCAAACGAACCAGGCTTTGGAGGTCAAATGTGCTCCGACACAGTTAAGATTGCCTAGTGTGAGCACACCCTAATTATTCTCTCGCAAGTGTTATCCTGTGCCGCACTCTGCTGCGATGGGTCCTGCAATCGTCTCTAATAGGAAGATGCCTGTTATAATGATACAGTGTTTCCCACAGCCTTACACTCTATTCATGGCGGCACTCCCCCACCCCCATATATACATAAGTATGCAAATTCATTTTCTACCAGCAGGAGGCGCTTTAAGAGCAGAAGAGATAGAAGTTTCTCCGGTAACAGCTGTAAAGCAGTGCTGAGCTCACAAACGCTGCCTTATCAAGCATTACATGCAAAATGAAATCGAAACATTTTCTAAATACAGTTGGTTTCCTCCTGAAATACACCGGTTTTTGATTTTGAAACGTGCAGTGCTCATGTTTATTCAATGACGTCAAAGCCTTTTGGAAAATCTATTTGTGGCGGTCAGTTTTGATATTGTGGCGGTCCGCCACAAATAAATCAATGTGTGGAAACCCTGTTTTATGATAGAGAAAATCTGTGCTACAATAAGTTGGGCTACAATAAATATTTTAACTGTAAAAGGAACAATGCTGTAAAAAGCATTCATATAGCAGTCTGCCTACTTTTAAGTGAAAAATGTGCACTAAACACTACTTTTGAATGCATTATTAGTTTTGTGCATAACAATGCGATTAATTGCGATAAAAAAAAAAAACATTTATCATTGCCCAGCACTAGTCCAAACATAATGTTTATGGTTTGCTATACTATCCCTTCAAGTACAAGTTAATGGTCAAGCACCTTCCTTTGCTGGAAAGACTCGTATTTGTACCTTGCATGTGGAAAGTTCCAAAACAAAGAAATAAATGTCTTGCAGTTTCAACATAGTGAATGATTTAATCATGTAAAGAAAAAAGTGGTTCATGATTAAATGTTTATCATGGTATGTTTTCTTTTGGTCGCTCAAAATGAGGCCCAGCCTGATGAGGGTTTGTAGATTCTCTTGCTATTCATAATTCCCTCATCTCTTTTATGTTATAATGAAGTTATCACGTAACTACAACACTAATCTGCTCCAACAGCCTTCATTGGGCTGAAACCAAATAAAACTGAACTGTCAGTAATGTGAAATGTTATCAAAGCATTGTGTCGCTATTTAGATATGAAAACTTTTCAGTATTATATCAATGTGTGAAGGTTATAGAATCTCATTTATAATGTGTGCTGTTCTTAATCAAGGGCTGCATAGTCCAAACTGGTTTTCTTCTGCTTTTGTTATGCCTGCTTTTGTATTGTTGTTTAATTTCATCAAATAAATCTGTTTTGTTGCCGTGTGTTCTAATGTTTTGTCCGTGTCTGAACGTCTGTGGTTTTTTCTTGTAGATTTAGTGATATAATACTGGAGGACGACAGTGGTATTCCCACACAAGCCTTTTTGGATTCTTGCTATGCTATAGTACCAGTTTTAGGTAGGACACTCTATCTTTCACTCTTTCTCCCTTTTCCACCCCTTCGTTGCTTTGTCTCTTTTCTCGTGAGTCAAAGTTGACTCATTCTCTGCTTTCATTAGTATTGTGCTTATTAAATGTTGTAAAATCCTACTGGGGACATTGATCTTTGATACTCTGTGCATGTGTCAGTTCACAATGTGCTCTTTTTTTTTTATTTATTTGCATCTCATGTTGGTCTGCACAGTTAATACCTCATGCTCCTTCAGGCATGGTCTTGCATGCTCTGCTATGTCTGTATACTGGGACAGTTTGGTGAGTATCTGACCAAGAACTGGGGCTAAAAACAAGAAAAGCTGTGTCTGCAATCAATTTTAAAAGCTTTGCACAGAAGACTTTCCTCACTTTCTTCTTAAGAACTTACTTTATCAAGGTGATATCAAAGGTGATTGGTATGTCGTGCACTGGTTTTCTACTGGTACAGTTTTAAAGTCTCACTTTTTTCTATAGTTTAAATGAGCATGATGCTTCTGATGGTGATTGGGTAAAGATTAATGGTGTTTCTCTCTGGGTTGTGGTGACTCAATACACTTGCACATCAGGAATAAAGTAGATCCTTGTGCAGATAGATCATTGGACTGCACATGAACTGGCACAAATAGTTATTTCCCACAGATGTTTCTAGACCTTCACATAGAATTTTTATGTGTGTCACTGTCTCACAGTTACTGTGATCCTGACCAATATATGAATACACTACCATTCATAAGTTTGCGGTTGGTAATATTTTTCTATGGTTCCTCAAGGCATTATTTCTTTAATTAAAAATGCTGTTAAAAAAGTATAAATTGTGAAATGTAATTACAATAAAAATTTAGCAGTTTTCCATGATGCATTTTAAAATATAATTTATTCCTATGATGGTGAAACTGCATTTTGAGCAGTCATTGCTCCTTTTGAGATTATTATGATTTTGGTGCACAGTAAAACATTATTTTTACTTGTATTACTATCAATATTGACAACAGTTGTGCTATGTAATAATTTAGTGTTCCTGTAGCTCAATTGGTAGAGCATTTCATTATCAAGTGCAAGGTTGTGGGTTCGATTCCCCGGGAACACATGATAGGTAAATTGATAGCCTGAATGCACTTTGTAAGTAATGTAATAAATGTAACTAATGTAAGTCGCTTTGGATAAAAGCGTCTGCTAAATGCATTAATTTAATTTAATTTAATTTAAATACATTGATGCATTGTTTTTTGGGATTGATAAAACACTTCAAAGAAAATCATTTGCAAAGTCTTTTTTTTTTAATAATGTCCTGTAAAAGTCTTTACTGCTATGTTTGATCAATGAATTCTTCCTTGCCAAATAAATGTATTAATTTCCTCCCCCAAAAAATTACTGAACCCAAACTTTTGAACAGTAGTGTATGTTTAGGATGAAACTAACAGCTTAACCAAAAAAAGTACTTATAACAAAGTACTTACAAAGACTTTCTCCCCTCAGACAAGCTTGGACCAACTGTCTTTGCTCCAGTTAAAATAGATTTTGTGGGAAACATTAAGGTAAGTGTAAATTAAATACATTTATAATAATACATACATATTTTAAATGGCATGAGCAGTGGGTTTACAGATTATAGGTTAACTCTAGGGTGACGCGCATGCCTTTTAGTATTGGGGTGAAAAAATCTGACAATTAAAATTCAGTGCATCCAGTACAGAATTTGATCATCTCTAATAATAAACAATAATAAGTAATTACTGTAATAATACAGACAATATTTAGTTAAGCTTGACCTTTTCAAGGTAATGCCTGTGACGACTTTGAGACTGGTTTGTAGTGGGTTTCATTACATATTATGATATATGTATTATTACTTGGGAGGTCAGAACTTTTTCCTCAAGAGTTTATCAACTGAAGTATTTAACAGGTTACTGTAATTTCTCTGTACTTTTTCTGGATGTCACCATAACCACTGGAGGGCATAATAGCTTGGTCTGAGAGTTCATCCTCCTTATTTTCTCCATTAGAAAATCCAGCAGAAGGTGGTGTCCGATCCTGAGAGTTTCCCCACCCTGCAGAGCATCGTGCTGCATGAGGTGGAGACGGAGGTGACACAGGTGAGGAACTCGGCCACAGAAGCGCTGCTGTGGCTTAAACGTGGACTCAAGTTCCTCAAAGAATTCCTTTCTGAAATCAATACAGGGATAAAGGATGTCCAAGGAGCTCTTAGTAAGTCAGATGATCAAATCTAAAACGGTTTGCGTTGCAAAAAGAAAATAACACCTGGTTCAAACAACTGTCTTTCAGTCAGTGCTTTGTAATGTCCTCTTTTTCTTCTTTCAGATAATGCATATGGAAAGACGCTACGGCAATATCATGGATGGGTTGTTCGAGGTGTCTTTGCTGTAAGTGTTGTGCTTAGAGTGCTGTTTTTCCATTTTAAAGGAATATTTGTCTGATGGCCCAGTGTCACTTTTTTGGGGGGGGAGAAACTTTATACAGTTTTACCATACTTCATTCTAACAAAAAGAAAATATATATATATTGAAGAACCCACCACTAATCAGTTTATGGCTACGATATACATATTTTTTATGTTTAGTTTTTTTGTTATGTGTGGGCATCCATATTAATACCATTATTTTTTTTTATGTATATTTATATTTTATTTTTGCCATTTTATTGCGATATGGCAATATAGAGTAGACATGTTAGAGCACTGTCCTTCAGGCTATTTATGCCATTTTATTTATTTAGAAAGTTCTTTTATGGGCCTCTATAAAACATCTAGTGCAGTCATTCTCTATGTGGCGTAAGCTGATAATGACATCTGCTAACAATCACATCCTCTCAACATCGCATGAGCTGTCTGAGAGAATGTTTCTGAGCTTTGAACAGTTAAATAGACATGCTTGAATGTATCAAAATGCCCGTCTTTGCAAGTATCCTAATAATAGGTCTTAAGAGAAAGCAAACAGCTGAGAAAGAAAACCTCTGTAACAGTATATTGGATCCGGGCAGCTCTTAAAGTGACAGCAGTCTAATATTCCTGTTCTGTCTGTCATTCATGTTAATCAAACAACAAAAGAGAATTTCTCACTGCTCTTGACTAAAATCGCTTTCGCAACTTTAATAAGAAGGAAATTTATAATTAATTTAAACAGTTAAGAGTATGCAGTGTTTTTATACATTTATTTAGTTTATACAGTGTATGTAGCATTTCTACATTTATTTGTTCTTCTGTAGTTTTTGGTCCTGTTATTGTAATGTTTCTTATTCTTATATAATCACTGACTGTAGGGCTGTGCAAAAAATCTAATGTGATTTTCATGCACATCTCATCAGTAAAGAGGCTCCTTTAATTAGAAGTATTATCTCCAGCACGTGTGTTCAGATAAGGGTTGCCAGGTTTTCACAACAAATCCTGCCCAGTTGCTTCTCAAAAGTCCAAAACTAATCGCGATTCCAGGAGGTTCCCAGATATAAAAGAAATTGCTTCCCAGGGTTAAAAGTTTTTTTTTTTTATTGTTTTTTTGGCATGGATGTCTTGGTAAAATTCAAATTTTAGGGGCTAAATATCACGTTATTGGTATTGGGGTTGCTTCGAACCGGCGGACATGAAAAACAACTGCAGACTTGGCAACACTGGTTCAGGTGGAGCGGCAGTTACTACACAGAGCTGTAGTCTACCGACGACTAACACAAAATCGCTTTCAAAATCGACAAAGAATCACCACCGATTTTAAAATCGATTTTGTGTAGATTGTCAGTGAATTACGGCTCTGTGTAGTAAATGCCAACCAGTTTTGCCAAGTCTGTGGTTGTTTTATATGTCCGCGGGTCGAAGCGACAATACCAATAACGTGATATTTAGACCCTAAAATGCGAATTTTACCAAGGGAACCATGCCATAAAACTTATATTTTAAACTCCGGAAACCTATTTTTATCGGGGAACCTCCTGGAAACGCGATTGGGCTAGTTTTGGACTAGTTTTGAGAAGCAACTGGGCAGGATTTGTTGTGAAAACCTGGAAACCATAATCTGAACGCACGTGCTGAAGATATACTTCTAATTACAGGAGCGCCTTTACTGATGAGATGTGCATGAAAATCGCATTCGATTTTTTGCACAGCCCTAACTGACTGTTTACTTTTTTCAGTGAGTTTTTGTTTGTTTGTTTTTACATTTAGGCTAGTATTAGTTTTTCGTTATATTGACACTGCTGACAAGAATTCAGAAATTTCTATGGTATCAAAAAATGCAAAAACGTATTTATATATTTATATATATATATATATATATATATATATATATATGTGTATATGTATATGTATATGTATATATATATATATATATATATATATATATATATATATATGTATATGTATATGTATATATATATATATATATATATATATATATATATATATATATATATATATATATATATATATATACATATATATATATATATACATATATGTATATATATATATATATATACATATATATATATATATATATATACATATATGTATATATATATATATATATACATATATGTATATATATATGTATATATATATGTATATATATATATGTATATAAATATGTATATAAATATGTATATATATATATATATATATATATATATATATATATATATATATATATATATATATATATATATATATATATAAATATCATTACTGTGAAATAGCATTACTCCTATCATGATTTTGGCCATATCGCCCACCTCATAGCATACCATCAAAACCCTCCACCTTCCCCAGCTCCACCCATATAAATCTGCTACGAATAATTGAATGTATGCTGTATGTTCACAGCAGCTCGTCGAATATCCTTGCAGTAGTAAGTCTCTGTGCTTGTTCAGCAGCAATATTGCAGATCTATTCAGCCAAGACCAAATACACGATTGATCGTTTTATGGCACAGACTGTGCATAGATCCTTTAAAAATGTCTTTTAGTGTTCCATTGAAAATAAATGTAATATACAACTCTGTAAAAACAACAACATGCATTCAACCCTCCTTAGGCCTTTCTGACTGTTTGTTCATTTTAGCTGGCTCTACGGGCTGCCCCATCCTATCAGGGCTTCATGGCTGCTCTGGTTTCTCATGAAGGCGATGAGCTGAAGGAAGGCTTTACGACTGGCATGCATCGAGACCTAGACGTCTACCTGCCAGCCATGGAGAAGCAGCTGTCCATCCTGGACGCTCTCTATGAGGAGTATGGCTTGGAATCAGATGACATCGTGTGACTAATCAAATCCACGCACACAGCGAACAGAGCTTGGTTCTGACGGAGCTCATCGGTTTCAGCGGTGAAACTGTAACTCTTTCATCCGCTGTGGTAAACGAGCCCAAAGTTAGTGTTGAAGACAGGGAGGTTTCTGTGAGGGCAGGGCTTGCAAAGCCTGACCAGTTAGAGCGTGTTGGATAATATGGCATATGCAGAGTCCAATAACAGTCATCCCCGTGAAATTTCAACAGCCACGGCAAAATAATGCTAGCTGAGGAGTGCAGGGTGTGATTTCAAGTGTTTCGGGGAAAAGGTATATTTTTAGAAACTTTCAGTGGCGTGATCAAGTGTTTTGTTGAAATTGGTTGTATGTTTTTCATACACTTTTAGGCATGAGAGTACAACAGCAGATAAGCTGAAGATATTGTTTACCTGGCAGTGAAGGTGTTACTCGCAGTATGCTTATCTGCAATACAACTGCACATGTGCTTTTCTCCTGACTTCAAAAATTGCATTACTTTTATACATATACTCACATCTCGTTCATTTTAGACTAGCACAGAACTGAGTTGTTATTCAGAGGCTTTTGGGGATTCAGATCAACATGCAGTGTGTTTTATAAAACCAAGTACTTACCTTAAGTATACAGATACTGTGGTAGACTATTTTTTGCAGTGACATAATCTTAGTTTAAACACATTCACAATAACTTAATTCAGCTTGGTGAGAGGGACCAAAGCAGGGTTTCTTCTTCATGATTTTGTGGAAAGATTTCCTACTTTTAAGAACATGTAGCCGTGGATCTACAAAAGGAAAGATGCTATGATATTTCCTCGGTGACTTTATTTAATTTACTTATTTATACGAATATTAATTTTAACTGTTGATTTTTATTGTAAGAATCACACTATGCCTATTCTCAAATAATATGAATGATACAAATGTGTGCATGTTGCATTGCATGGACTATGTTTTTATATTTTGACAATAATCTAGATTTAGATTACTAAATGATTCGCACAAAATATGATGACGACTGTTCTCTTAGGTTTACTTTTTTTTTTGTTTTATTTAATTGAATTCCACAGTGTTAAACTAAAATACGACAAAGATTTATAAATATGCCTTCCTAGCATTGTAAATGTCAGGATTGTATGATTGTATGACTTTCATTTTCAGCTGAACACACAAGATATTTTGAGGTATTTTGGTAAACAAAAAGTTAAGAATATAAAAGCATGAGACATTTCTCAAAATATCTTTTATGTTCCATAGAGGATATTAAGTCGTACAGTTTTTGAACAGCATGGCGTCAACAAACCTATATGATTGTATTTGTTATGTTAAACACAAAAGAAGATATTTTTAAGAATGTTGGTAAAAAAAAACAAAAAAAAAAACAGTTGACGATAGACATTGACTTTCATAGTATGGGGAAAAAATACTGTGGAAGTCAATGGCTATTGACAGCTGTTTTGTTAACAATATTCTTCAAAATATCTTCTTTTAAAGGTCTTTTTAAATTCAGTTGAAGTTTTGACATCCTAAGAATAGCACACAGGATCCATGTTGCCATTCATTAGTATTAAAATATATCTATATGGTATGCCTTTTTATAAGTATTTGCTAATTGTACTTTTTAAATTGTATGTTAATTATACTGAATTGTCTTCATTGTTTTTTTTTTTTCTTCTTCTTTTTTTATTCAATAATATGTTAAATTTCTCACAACATAGATCAATTTTGTAAATTCATGAGGTGACCAATAACAAGCATTATCCATTTAAGTGACCTTTTTAGACACATGCAATGTTACATCCTTGTTATGACACTCAATCCTTCAATATCTGGATGTGGTTGCTGGGATACTCTCACCACAACAAGGATGATCTCTAGACTCAATAATAAGGGCCGAGAATAGAAGGATTGTTTTTAGGTGCACTTGTGCATGTGTAATGTTTTGGTTTGTCAAAGCACATAGAAAATATCCAGAGGTAGTGGCTTTGAATGTTTTGAGAGTGTATTCCACATGACCAGTCTGTAGTGACTAAATATACTACTACAGTCGAATACAGTATTTATTAAATGGCCGTCATGACAGTTCTGAGAGGCGTTCCATACTCAGTGGAAACACTTTATCTATGCAGCGTTGCTCCATCCATTTCTAGGGGATGATGGGGAAACATTTGAGAGAACTTCTTGGGCAGGCGACACGATGGAATTGGCAACTGGATGCCAAATTAACCTCTTGCAACACCCCCAGCACTCTATCAAAAACTTCTTGGCCCATGAGCAGAGTTTTCCATTGACCTGAATGCAAGCTTCTTGGAAGAAGAGGTCTAATACGTTTATTCGATTTCAGCCAGCCAGTCAGTTAATCAAAAATTTTTTTATAGAGCAGTGTATTTATATTTTTTATATATTCTGTGGAAGGGGTAGGACCCAAAAACTTTCGTTGAACGTTTTGATTGGGTTTCCTACCTGCCTGTCAACATATGTATTTGCATACATGGCTGTTTGCATGAGAGGACGGGACGTTTGCTTTCACTGCTATTAGGCTAAAGTTAGCATTTTCCAAGATCTCCTACTGCACCTTTAACTACTGAGTAAAGGTCACACACCATTTGCAAACTCGTGCACATGACAGTATTTGAAAATGTTTATCTTTTCAAAAATGAATCTCTCGATCTTTTGTTTCGTGTTATTTAACGGTGAACATGCATTTTCTGTAAATTACCCCTAATGATATTTCATTCCTAAACGAATCAGGATATGTTGATTGAATTGAGGTAATGATTCAATGCCTTATACGTAGGCCTACTTGATTATGCAATGATTGTTGTTGTCATTGTAAACCTACACTTAAGCATGGACACCACAACTAATTGCAACATTCAACAGAATATAAATTCAAGATATGAAAATATATTTTCCTGCTTCACTGCAGCTTTGACATTTGTATTATTTGTATTGAGGGAAGAGGTCAATCTGTGATGCTAATTTGGCAACATTGGCTTTGTCATCACATGACCTATGACATCAGTTCCATTGCTGCACATTCACACTCCTCAAACACTGCATATTTCAGATGCAGCTCAACCAATCAAATTAGAAGACTGCAAACAGATGTTGTATTACGGTAAATATATTAGACTGCTTCAGAGATTATGTATTTGTAGGCTGAAATAAGGACATTTCTGGAATCTGAGGGTGCAAAAAAAAAAAAGTCAGAAAAAAAATCTAAATATTGAGAGAATCGCCTTTAATGTTGTCCAAATTAAGTTCTTAGCAATGCACATTACTAATAAAAAAATATATTTTTTATGGGTTTTTGGTTAAATACAATAAGTTCTAAAGGTAACACAAGCTAGCTAAATATATTTTCATGCTTTATTCCCTGACATAAATTTACATCAGAGGTTGTTATGGACATTAATAGTCATCACACTGAACAAGAAAACATCTACTCACTAGTCTGCTTTTACAGCCTTGTTTTGTTGCCTTATTTCCTGCAATAATCCAAAAGCCAGTGAAAACATCTTGACTCTTTGTCGAGACAGGGAATTGCTAACTTCCAGGGTGTGACCTAAAAAATGTAATCACTGCACTCTATAGCATTTATTAGCTTTGTCATAAAATTGAGCTAGTTGATCCTGTATAAGACTTCAATTATTATGTTGATGAACACTCTTCTAAGATTTAAGAGTTCTTGTAATTTGGCCCTTTGTTCCTGGCTATTATCCATCCATTTATTTCTAGTTTATATGTGTTTGTGTATGTTGTTAATTCCTTGCCATTCTATTGCACCTTGCATGTTTGCCATTCCCTCCGTAGGTCAGGGATTTTCACTGGGGCCTCGGGTGACAGCTGGGTCCTCTCTGTTTCCTGCCTGTGAGGCCCCCTGTCCTCCATCCTGCACCGGCAGCCGAAACGTGACACCCCTAAACCTGCATCGGTATAATCCATCATCATACTTACAATACGGCAGTTGTCTTTTTTCCTATTTAATTTAATCACAATCAATAGAGCTGTTCCCAAAGTTAGATTAAACATTTTATGTAATTAATCTGACTATATAATCAATAAAAGTATTTAATCTGATTATGAGCGTTTTAAAATGTCTTATAATTTAATTACAAGTACTTTATTTTTGGAATCTGATTGCATAATCTAGATTACATTTAATTACTAAATTACATTTAGTTACTACCCTGAAAATAGTGCGCTATATAGGTTACGATTTGGGAAACAGTTTAGGATTTCACTAGCAGACATTTCAAACTCCAGACTATAAGATTATCAGAAAGTTTCCATCCAGCCCCAATGGAAAGTCCTGGGCAGCTTTAGCTAAATAAGACCCCGTTTGAGCCCCTGCAAATGCAACAGGGGTCTCGCCTCACACCCAGTTCCATGTGACCCTCTCTTCAATGACTCATACTGGCACATTCCCAACAAAGTTTAAAATCAGATTGTGTTATGCAATGCATATATAAGATATTGCCTAGCTCATCTGCAGGCAAATTACCATAATGTGATTAGCGGGTAAAGATACGGCTGTGTAATATGGTTACTGAAATGCGAGCATCTTCAAAAATCTGTGTACCCAACTCAGGGTTCCTGCCAACCTTTACAAACACACACAATAAAAAAAAAGCCAATCTAAAGTCACTGCAAAAGACCTTTCAGGCTCTATGGTCCATTCTTCCATCGGCACAAAATGTTTATTTCCTGGAAATCTGTCGACAGCATCCCTTTTATCTTTCTCTGTCACCTTCCGTCTCCTCCGTGATCAATACACTGTCAATCACTGCCAGGCCTCACGCCCACATATACAGTCTCTGAGAAGCAGATCTGGAGACTCATCACAGAAATGCTGATGTAACTGTGGCTGGCTGTGATCAAGCACAGAGCCTAGTCAGCTACAACACCTTGATGAGCTAGAAAAGCTCATCAAATACACAGCAATGAGAGCAGTGCGGCGTTCTCTGAAGGCTTGCCAACACAAAAATGTTAGCGATGCCAACTCATATATCATATGATCCAAAAATAACTTTTAAAAAGATTAAGGATCACTTCAGTCAACATAAAGGAACATTCATAATTCACCTCTGTTCGAGTTTGTTGTGTTCAAAATGACCATCATACAATCATTTAAGCTAAATCTGTCACATCTGACTGCCCAGAATCTACAGATTGGCTCTGACTTTGGGCAACTTACATTGACAATATTGTGTAATCTATTACAACATTTTGATGGAAGAATATGAAGACAAAATCATCACAAAATTCATGTCTAGGAGAAGAAAATGAATGGGTCCAATATAAACAACAGCGATACTGTAAAAGTTAGCTTTTCAAGCTTTATTTTAGCATCATTACAGGACAGTATCAAACCATAAACCGTTTTAATACTGAGAACAGCTTTCAAATTACACTAGGACAAAACATTCTCTTTTGGATGCGTGTGTTGTGCAATATTTGATGTTAACATCTTTCCTCAAATTGTACAAATCTGAGGATAACAGTCAGTTACAGTATGTGGCAAATTTTGCTCTTTTGAACAAGAGTATACAATATAAACATGCAGTTTCAGCAGATTAATAAATTCAAGACACTTATTTCGATAATATATCCATAATATTTTACATGAAATCTACAGGGAAGCCAGGAATATCACCCCAGAAATGTTAGCAAAGAGCTTTCTGTAGCACATGCATCATATAGCTTATGGAAAACTGGCTTGATCATTAAAAAACTCAAAGAAACTTAAGCAAGATTTCAGTGAATTTAACAGTAAGTAAGTGCTGTATTCTACACCTCAGGTCCTGTAATCACAAAGGCTAAAGCACATTGTATATGCTGAGGTATATTCAGACTGGACTTTGGCATAAATCAGTTTAAAGCCTTTGGGATGACAAAAACAGTCCAGCCTTAATCCAACAGTCTTTAGCCTGAATAGCAGCAAAATGCTACCCCTGCAATAACAGACAGTACAAAATGTTCATTAACAGTTGCAGAGCCTTCACATACTGAATAGTTTTTCCAACACAACCTCACGGAAGTTCCTAGCTATTTTGCATTTTGGCAAATTGATGACTACATTCTTACCCCCCAATTACTGATGGTTTAGGTTTAGGGACAGTGCTTCATGCTTACTGTTTTCTGAAAATCACATTGTATGAATTCAAACAAATTGCCACCTTGTAAAATGGTTAGATTTCCTCGTGAGATTGGTTGGTTTTTCCTCCCTATTTTAAGATCTTCAGACCCATAACCCAATAAATAAGCAGTGTTTGCTTTTCTTCAAGATCTTGAAGCAGAAAACAGCAGCGTGGAACTAAGCTAAACTGTGGAATATGTGCACCCTACTCCACACATGGAGGTGGATGGGTTATGGATATCTTTAAGTGGTTTCCTGAGATATGCTGGAAATGTTAACTAAGTTTGACCCCATAAAACATACAGAGAGCCTGGAAAGCAGCGTCTTCTAATCTTAAACATCCTAAATATTGTCAGTCAGTAGTTTTATTGTACTTAGTGTTTAAGTGCCTTTTTTTAATATACATTAAATAGTCTGTGAAAACACACCTTTTATCCCCAGGGTCCACAAATAACACCTGCCATGCACCAAACTGAAGTAAAATGTGAATTTGGTGCTTAAGTAGATGGATTTACTGGCCATTTGGGTCACTGCAACAATGCAAATTGCAAGAAACCACTAAAATGAGTGTATAAATGGTTTATGAGAGGTAGTGGTTGATAGAAGGGTGAGTAAAATGGTTGCAAATGTGACAAAAATTTACCTTATTTCAACAAAAAGTATAGTTCATATGCTTCCATCTGTGATTTCTTGTGTTTTATTGAATGTGGCAACAAACTGCGCAAACCGTGATGTCCAATTTGCAAAAAAAACAACAAAATTATAGTGTGAATTCCGATTAGAAAATACGTACCCATTCCAGTTCCAACTTTGCAATCTTTTTTTTTTTTTTTTGGGGTGGGGGGGGTCACATTTACCTAACATATGCATTAGTGAACACATTTCTAACATTTTCTTACAACACTACCTTGAATTTATATTTGAGTAATGTATCGAATCAGACTCAGGCAGTGAATCGTTCATTGAGCTGTGAATAATTTTTTGGTTATGCTTGATTAATATCAAAAAATACCGAAGATACTAAATCTTGGTACTGTATATGGTATGGTGGCACTTCTGAACAACCATCATGCAATGTTTTTCAAATAAACTGTCATTTGGCATATAATTGTGTCATTTTATAAGCTCTTAAATTCCATTTTTACCCATTATTGGGCTGTTTGGCAACAAGTTATTTTAGGACCCAGAATGCAAAACTGTACTAAGCCTGATGTACATCAGTGTTTTTTAAGATAATACAATTATTAGGTTTCTTCCAAGGCCAAGCGCCAGTTTGGTCTAAGCCTACATAATATTAGATTTAAAGATATGAGCTACTTTTGTTTTTCAGTTTACATGCCTTGGTAAAGATCTCTGCTGACATGTCTACAGCAATCTCAGCCTCATGCAAAATACTATAGTAACAACGTCACATTGCATTCCACATATAGAGCACCCTATGTGAGGGAAGGTGGTGTGGACCAGGAGAAAATGTCTTTCCTCTGAAACAGTACTACAGTACTTTGAGGTATTGAGAAGTCCTTTACCCATCTCCAAGAGGCAACCAACTCACCTGTTTCCTCTTAATGCAGCCAACCACGCTGGCCAAATGTTGAGCCAGGGACGAATGGAAGGCAGCAGAGGCTGAATAAATGGAGAATGGCTTCTGAAGTCCGGTTAAAGTTCTTAAGAGCACGTGCACAAACGTGGCTTTGCCAAGCGTTCCTTTCCCGAGTGAGTTACATGGCCTCTAAGCATCATGTCAACAGAGGAGTTCAGCTAATGTGTTTGTGATAATTCCATCAATGATTTCTACTCTCAGTGTATCCACTGAATCTACGGTTTTCAGTGTCGTCATTTATATGGGTCTCTCCAGCTGAAACGAGACACTACTTTCTTTTGTCCTCATGTGAAATACTTGCAGTTTGTTGAGTCAATGAAACAGTCAGCTGTGCACTTGAGATGTCCATAAGATCTGTGGACAGAAAGACATGGATGTTATTTGGAAAAATGTAATTTAATCAAAGCAAAATTCTTTCAAAATATTATTTTAATATAGCATTGTGCTAGAGTATAATAATAATAAAAAATTATAATATTAAAACTCTTTGGGACGAGAAAATGGCTCATTTTCCTTCAGGGGGATGTTAGCTTTGCACTATCCATTTAAACAGGCTTGAATAGTCCTACCCAGGCAAAAAGGATCTGCATGTGTGAAAGCCAAAATCCTTTCCGTCGCACTCTTCTGCCTCTTCATAGCGATATCCATCCCCACAATATGCAAGTTTGCACTCTGAGAAAGAGCAAAAGAAAAAAGGAGAAGCAAAAGATTGGGGAAATTTACAGTTAAATGATGGCAGTTATATGGTAGTAAATGTACATTTTAAGCTTTACAGACTGAACTCAAATTAAAAACAAGATGTCTACACAAATACAAAACACCAACATGGTAAACAGACATGACACTAAAGTAATGTAATAATGATCAATTAAACAATTTAAGATGTAACATAAAACCCTAATGTACATAAGTGAAAAGAAATAATAAAAAAACTGAGAAAAATGACCTGGTGTTACTACCTCAGTTCCCTGAGATGAGGGAATGAGCATTGCATTGCTACATATATCTGGAAACTCCTGTTTACTCTTAATACAGAAGCCTGATTGGTTCATGTTTGTGTAGCTGCATGAACAAATGGCAGTCCAACCCGCCAGGTTACTATATCAGTCGGCTCTTAATGCCATTTTGTCAGAATCTTTTGACTAATAGTGACATTCATCGACTTGTGTGTAGACTTATAGCACAGCAGGTTACCAAATTTGTTCCCTTATCTCAGGGAACTGAGGTTATATTAGTAACTGGAGGATTCCCTATCGAACAGTCGCTCCTGTTGCATCGCTACACATATGTAGCGCATCCAATGGTGCCATGAGTGCAGAGCAAAGCTGCTCTGTGAGCCCAGCATCAGAGAACCCATAATGATGGCCATTAAGAAGAAGCATGAGCCAAATATGAGACATAAACCACAAGGTTGAGGCCCATGTTACAAGAGCTTCTCAACTCACAGAGGGGATTAGGTAAACTAAGTTGGCAAAATCCATGCCTGAAGGCCAGGGACCGCCAAGATATAAAATCTGGAATGGTAAACGGCAAAGACCAGATGGCAGCTGCACAGATATCACCAATTGAAACTCTGCTGGACCAAGCCCAGGAGGAGGTTATTCCTCTGGTAGAATGGGCCCTCACTCCAATAGGACACTGCAAATTCACTATGGTGTAAGTCAGGGCTATAGCTTCAAATATCCAGCAAGATAGTCTCTGCTTTGCAACTAGCAGCCCTTTACAGTGGCCACTGAAGCAAACAAAAAGCTAAGTAGGGTGGTCTTAAGTGACAGAGGCCTTAGGTCAGCTGATTGGAGCGGCTCAAAGGAAGACCCTCATAGGGCCCTAAAGACTATGGATAAGTCCCATGTCGGCACAGTATAAGGATGAGGGGGGTTAGTGTTCAAGCTCCTTTCAAAAACTTAATCCGACAGACTGCCCAGCCATGAGTATATTATTCGCTGCAAAGGGTGCCATATACACTTAGAGCATTGAAGGAGTGTGCCCTTGTCCGGCAGCTCTTGCAGAAAGGTTAACATGGATGACATGTCACAAAGGATGGATCCACATTCCGTGCTGTACACAATTTAGACTGTCAAATTAAGGGCGTAGAGATGTCTTCTAGATGGGGCTCTAGCTTCCAAAATGGAATTAGCCACTCTCAATGGGAGCCACTGTTTGGCTTTTGAGGGGTCAAAATTTGAGGCAAACCGACCTCTGATCTTTATGGAAGCCCAAAGCGTTATCAATCTAGGGGCGGTTCAGCTCCTGTTAGTAATTCACCACAAAGACCCCATCATTGCAGGTACCACTCATCTAAGCAGCTGCAGGCAGGCTTTTCAGGAGCCAAACCAGTCCAAGCCAAGGACTTCCACAGCCTTTGAGAAGATGCAGATCTGCTAACTGTGCCAGGATCCTCACTGGAACACATTCAATCTTCTGCATCTGAAGCTGTCAGCAATTTAGAGTCATCGGTAACATGACTTGTTCATGCTGCTACACAAATGTGAACAAATCAGGCTTCAGTATTAAGAGTAAACCGGAGTTTCTCCATGTCCATAGCAATGTAATCAAAGAGACTGTTCAACAGAGAAACGGTATTTAAATGGAAAACCATTAAATGTGAGTTGTCTCACTAGGAATGCCAATTTATCAAATTATAATTTTCAAATTATAAGACAACTTTTTCTTTTTCACTTACAAAAACTTTACAATTAACAGTATTTTAGAGTAAAATGAATAAATTATAATAATAAATTATTAATTAATTAATTAATTACATTTATTTATTTGTTTTTTGTTTTGTTTCTCACAATATAGAAATTAAATTAAATTAAATTTTGTTGTTGTTTTTTTTACAGTGATAGATAAAGTACATTCTGGCAAAATAAACTCTTGATGCATGCCAGCACATTATTCAGCTTATTACATGGCACACAAAATAAATTAACATACACAAAAATACTATGCTTCACGCTGTGACCGAATTACCATTTGGGAATGCATTATTTTCCAAATAATTCAATCGCACGTCTTCAATTATTCCTTACATAAATATTGCTTTGACTGTTAAATCATTAAATGAGAAGAAAGAGAGCATGGTGCAACACAAGGCCTAAAACCAGCACAACTATGTAAGACATAGAATACCTGGGACAAAGCCAGCTCTACAGTTTAGCTGTCATTGTACAAAAATATTTGACCGTGGAATGTAGTTATCGACCAATCAGAATGGAGTATTCCAGAGCACAATATAATGAATTATGAGCACATATGTTGGGGTGACTTCTGAATTAAGGTGTTATTCTCAGCTTCATTTGCCATACAGGACCAGAATATTCCCATTTCAGAATGCACGCTCACGTTAAACTGCATTACAGCTTGTTGTTGGGAATAAGCTTTCAGTTGGAGCGCCTCTGTTTCAACCTGATACTTACTGACACAGCCATCTGTGACCACCTTATTTCCATCATCACACTCCTCTCCATTCTCAACTTGTACGATGCTGTCTCCGCAGAAACCCTCCTGGTCGGGATCACGCTCCATCGACTGGAATGGTGTCAACTGGAATCAAAGAGTCTTTTACAGAACTTGGAGACTAAAATCACTGTGTGTAAAACTATACATACACATACATACATACATAACATATATATATATATATATATATATATATATATATATATATATATATATATATATATATATATATATATATATGCATCTCAATAAATTAGAATATCTAGGAAAAGTTAATTTATTTCAGTAATTCAACTCAAATTGTGAAACTTGTGTATTAAATAAATTCAATGCACACAGACTGAAGTAGTTTAAGTCTTTGGTTCTTTTAATTGAGATGATTTTGGCTCACGTTTAACAAAAAATCACAATTCACTATCTCAAACAAATTAGAATACTTCATAAGACCAGTAAAAAAAAAAAAACATTTTTAGTGAATTGTTGGCCTTCTGGAAAGTATGTTCACAGAACAATTCCAGACAATACAGAACAATACCAGACCTGAACCCCATGGAGAATCGATGGGGTTCAGGTCTGGTGAGTTTGCTGGCCAGTAGAGCACACCAACCCCATGGTTATTTAACCAACTTTTGGTGATTTTGGGAGTGTGGGCAGGTGCCAAATCCTGCTGGAAAATGAAATCAGCATCTTCAAAAAGCTGGTCAGCAGAAGGAAGCATGAAGGGCTCCAAAATTTATTGGTTAAAGGGTGCAGTGATTTTGGTTTTCAAAAACACAATGGACCAACACCAGCAGATGACATTGCACCCCAAATCATCACAAACTGTGGAAACTTAACACTGGACTTCAAGCAACTTGGGCTATGAGCTTCTCTAGCCTTCCTCCAGACTCTAGAACCTTGGTTTCCAAATGAAATACAAAACTTGCTCTCATCTGAAAAGAGTACTTTGAACCACTGGGCAGCAGTCAAGTTTTTCTTCTCCTTAGCCCAGGTAAGACGTCTCTGACATTGTCTGTGGTTCAGGAGTGGCTTAACAAGAAGAATATGAAAACTGTAGCCAAATTCCTTGACACGTCTGTGTGTGGGGGCTCTTGATGTCTTGACCCTAGCCTCAGTCCATTCCTTGTGAAGTTCACTCAATAATAATATTAATAATAATTGCTTACATTTATATAGCGCTTTTCTAGAGACGCAAAGCACTTTACATTGTGAGGGGGATATCTCCTCATGCACCACCAGTGTGCAGCATCCACGTGGATGATGTGACGGCATCCCTATTGCGCCAGAACACCCACCACACACCAGCTTATTGGTGGAAAGGAGACAAAGTGATTAAGCCAATCAGCAGATATGGGGATTGTTAGGAGGCCATGATGGTCAGAGGCCAATGGGCGAATTTGGCCAGGATGCCGAGGTCACACCTCTACTCTTTTCTAAATACATCCTGGGATTTTTAATGACCACAGAGAGTCAGGGTGACCACAGGGTGAGCACCCCCTTCTGGGCTGACTAGCACCTCTTCCAGCAGCAACCTAGTTTTCCCAGGAGGTCTCCCATCCAGGTACTGCCCAGGCTCAGCCCTGCTTAGCTTCAGTGGGCAACCGGTCTTGGGCTCCAGGGTGATATGGCTGCTGGCAAATTCTTGAATCGATTTTGCTTGACAATCATCATAAGACTGCGGTTCTCTCAGTTGGTTGTGCATCTTTTTCTTCCACACTTTTTCCTTCATGATATTAACTTTCTGTTAACATGCTTGGATACAGCACTCCGTGAACAGACAGCTTCTTTTGCAATGTATGTTTGTGGCTTACCCTGCTTGTGAAGGGTGTCAATGATTGTCTTCTGGACAACTGTCAGATCAGCAGTCTTCCCCATGATTGTGTAGCCTAGTGAACCAAACTGAGAGACAAGTTTAAAGGCTCAGGAAACCTTTGCCAGTGTTTTGAGTTGAGTTGATTTGCTGATTGGCATGTCACCATATTCTAATTTGTTGAGATTGAATTGGTGGGTTTTTGTTAAATGTGAGCCAAAATCATCACAATTAAAACTTAAACCAAAGACTTAAACTACTTCAGTCTGTGTGCACCGAATTTAATACATGAGTTTCACAATTTGAGTTGAATTTCTGAGATAAATGAACTTTTCCACGACATTCTAATCTATTCAGAAGCACCTGTATATATATATATATATATATATATATATATATATATATATATATATATATATATATATATATATATATATATATATATATATATTACAAACACAAATAGATAAAGTGTGACTTAAAAAAATAAATAAATGTGTAATTTAGTAAATAGTCTGAAAGAAGACAAGCTATGGAAGCAAAATAGCCCAGTGTGGGGGAAAAAAAAACAATGATTTTGCTTTTAGTGTCTTGTAGCATTTATTATCAAATATAAATTAAATAAACCTTATACAACCTTAAATATGCTTTTCCTAACACATTCCTATGATTTTAACACTAGAAAGTTGATAAAAATAAAATTTCTGGACAAGTAATTAATTATGCCATCTGTCATTTATAAACTGGATTATGTTTAGATCACAACAATAATGTGCACCTGAATTGGCATCCAACCATCAATGTCTCTGAAGTAAAGCGACCTCTGGTCTTTACGGAAGGCCAAAGCATAATCAGTCTGGAGGCGGTTCAGCTCCTGTTCGTTATTCACCACAAAGATCTGAGAACAGACATTAAATATTATCAACTGCTTTACTGGCAAAATGAATTGAATGGTTTTAACGTTGAATATCATCCAGAAATAACAATCAATCCAGTGAAGGGCACAGATATCTGGGAATATTCAGGCTTAGTTTGTAAAGCGTGCTGGCATTGCTGGCTTACCGCTGGCACTCTGGGATAGCTGCCCCAGTGGTCAAAGGAGGGGGCATTACAGCCGCACCGTCCCAGGCTGCCAGGTTGTCCCTTCTCTCCTTTCTGTCCTACCATGTACAGTCCTGGAGGAGAGGTAAACAACATTAAGCCGAAGGCATAAATGTCCCTCCATGTGATGCAAAGTAATGGAGTGATTTCAAGAGCCCTCATTTATCACGAAGAGAAAGCAACTGAGTTAATATGCACAGAAACCAAAACAAGAGAGCAGCTGTCCTGTGAATAAAGTGATGACATAATGTTTGTAATTCTGCGAGAAGCTTGGCCGCTCCGGCCGTCAGTTAAAGACATGATGTCATGGCTTCAGTCTCCTTTGGGACATCTGTTTCAGTCATGGATCAGGTTGCTTCTGAAGCGAAATAGAAGAGTGGTGGGATTTCCTACAGTGATTTAAGATCCATGTGCTTCACCGTCTGCACATGGCGAATGCTGCAATATCATCATGTGATCTTGACCGAGCTGTTACCACTATAGACATTGAAGGGGACAAGACCCCGCCTCCCACCTCCAAAATAATTAGATATGGCCATAAATTTTCTTAATTTTAATTAGTTACAAACAAAAATACATTTATTTTCATCTACTTTATTAATTTTCTGTTCTAAATTTTCCAGGAATTTTTCCCAAAGAAAATATACTTTTTTTGAGATTTGAGAACTATTAGCACTTGTATGTAAATGTAATACCTGAGGCGGGCAAACCGGGAGGGCCAGGGTGACCAGGCACCCCTTGAGGGCCTGCAGGACCCATGGGTCCAGATGTGCCAATGTCACCTTTTGCACCCTGCATTAGAAATCAATAATAACGGTCATTTATTTCCAGTGCTTTTGCACTGTTATCATGTTGTTATTATGTGTTTAGGGATGGATCACCTGCTTTCCTCTTTTTCCTGGGCGGCCGGTGGGTCCCCTGTTCCCTGAGCTTCCAGGTTCTCCTTTTGGACCCATTTCACCCTGAGAAATTATTTCAAAATCACATAGAAGATTGCCTTTGTTTCATTATGTTAACAAAAAACAGACCATTTCTTTTTAAATATAATACTAACTACCCAATAGCTTAAAACATATGTATAATAATATGCAATAATATTTTCCAGAACCTTCTGGCCAAGCATTCCAGGAAGACCCATTAATCCCTGAAACAGTACAAAAATGTGCAAAAAATAAATTATGGATTAGACCAGTTACAATTTGCATTATTATAAAACTAATTGCACTATGGTTACTTACCTTGTCACCTTTTAAACCAATTTCACCTCTGAAACCTTGTGAGCCCTAACAGGACAAGATCAAAAGAGCAAAAGAATAACTTAATGATGAACAACTGGGGTACAAAATTAAAGAATAAACTGAATGATAAAAGAGAGTTCAGAGAGGTAACTCACTTTTTCTCCCTTATGTCCAGGAAAGCCCTGCAAAAAATGAACAATATTCAGTGAACAGAGTACAGTATTTTATGTTCATATGACAATGCAGTATGAATGTAGGAGTCCTAATTCAGGGGAAAAAATGCTGTCCAGACCTTGGGTCCAATTGGTCCTCTTGACCCTGGCATTCCCATCAGCCCAGGGTCGCCTTTCTCCCCCTGTTAAAAACACAGGGGACACAGGAATAACATGGTCATGGTTTCCAGAAAATTATTAAGCAGCTCAACCTTTTTCAACACTGATAATAACCAGAAATGTTTCTTGAGAACAATTCAGCATATTAAAATGACTTTCACATGACACTGAAGACTGGAGTAATGGCTGCTGAAAATTACATTTTTACTAAATTACATTTGAAAACATATTAAAATAGAAGACTATTTTAAACTGTAATAATATTTTACAACATTAATCTTTTTACTTTATTTTTGATTCAAATATGCAGCCTTGGTGAGCTTTTTGTAAATGTGAGGATGGAATTAATTACTCACTTTAGGCCCAGTTGGTCCTTGCCATCCGCTTGTTCCCTGACGTCCTGGGAGACCTGGAGGGCCAATGTGTCCCTGTAACACAAACAGCATCATTTTACACACAAAGAGAAAAATACATTTAGAAGTATTGTGAGCTTTAAATCAGCTCCATACATCCTTACATATTGGCAGATTTCACTGAACTTAATAGCTTGACAAAGTGTTCTTGGCTTAATAAACGTCCAATCTTCTATGGCTTAAAAAACGTCCAAATATCCAATCTTTTTGCATGCGCAGACTGCTGACATTATTTTGGCTGATATATCTTTAGTGCACAGGTTTTGGCAGTCTAGTGCAGTGGCTCAGAGCAGTTACCACACAAAATACAATTATTAGGACAATTTTAATTAAAATGTAATTTAATTACACAAATTTATTAAGTATTAATTGATAAAATATTCCCAATATAACAGAACTTGATATACCATGAGTTTTTAGCACAGATGGAATACTGTATTGATATATATATTTTTTTTTAAATTCTAGTATTACCACTTTTTTAAGTGTACATTTTTCATCGTCAATAAATGTCTATTTATAGAGCACGTTTAAACACAACCAAAGCACTGTACAATGAATAAAAGAATCAAAAGGTAACAATAATTAATTTAAAAGAAACTATATAGAAATAAAAACTAAATATGTAATAGACAAGCAACGATCTACAATCTACAAGAGACACCCAAAATAACATATTAAGGAATATAAAAATCCACAGAGACAAAAAAAAAAAAAGTCTTAAGAAAGAAAGATCTTAAATGCAGTGATGAATGGAACCTGTCTACTGTGAATAGAGCAAAAGTGCAATCACCTCGATTTTTACTAGAGAGTTTTACTCTGGGGACAGTGAGTAGGCCATGGTCACATGATCTTAAGGTTCTAGAAGTATACAGGAGCAAGTATTGAGGTACCAGGTTTTGAGGGCTTTTTAGACAAATAAGAGTTAATTTATACTTGACAGGGAGCAAGTAAAGACATTAATGTGTAAGACAGTAATATGTAATGTGGTTATATTTGCCCTTTAAGTAGTCCAGCTGCTGACAGGAAATGGAAGCTTGAGTAATGCCATAATAAAGTATTACAGTAGTCAAGCAAAGATGTTTCAAAGGCATGGATTGCAGTTTCAATTGCTCATGGATGAAAAGATCTTAACTTTAGTAAGAAGGTGAAGTTAAAACATGACTTGACAACAGCAGTGAACTTTAAGATGCATTCAAATAGGACGGGCAAATTTCTGGCACACTACACATTTTATATTATAGTATTAAAAATGTCAAGATCCAAAAAAAAGTTGAAATATCCAAAAAAAATAATTTTGGATTTCTTTTTATTTAGATTTGGAAAAGAAGTTTAAATTCTATAAGAGTGTTTGTTAAGCTATAAGATAGATTTGTGGGTTGTCGGCATATATATAAAAAGACACGCCATATTTATCAAAAACAGAAACCGGGGTAGCATAAACAGGGAAAACAACACCGGTCCAAGAATCGATCCCTGCGGAACACCGCAACCAAAAGATAGATGTTTGAAGATGAGTGATGCCTCAGACCAGGGAAGTTCAGTCCAGCAGAGTTCAGCTCCAACCCTGAAAAAATAAAACTCACCTACCTATAGCCTTAGTAATCCTGAAGACATTAATTAGCTTGTTCAGGTGTGTTTGATAAGGGTTGGAGCTAAACTCTGCAGGACAGAAACTCTCTAGGACAGAAGGTGCCTTCCCCTGCACCAGACGAACCTATTTGACAAATCAAAGTGAAACCACTGTAATACAGTAACACCCACTCAAGTCTCCAGCGGGGACAGAGTATATCATTGTGCCCCAAATCAAATGTACTACTTGGCTCTAAAAGAAGAGCCATTTTTTTCACTGAATCGTGAAAATTCTTTTGATTTTATTTCATATAAGCTTTGATAATTTGATTAATGATAAAAACATTAATACAGTACATCAGAAATGTGATTGAGACAGGCATGTGTCCAAATGTAAAAACCCAAATGTTCTACAGAAATCAAATATTTATGGTTTCACTAAGTATCAGCTAGGTTTCATGGCCGCCGTCCCTTTTCCAAAACATCTGATGTGTGTAACACCTAAAGACGACTGGCAGTAGGGACAAGGTGAGGACAACATGTCTTCTGAGTGTTCTGAGGGACAAAACAGCCATCAGAAGAGATGGAGAGAGAGCGAGAGAACAAACTATACCAAGCCCCATCAGTCTCCTGGCTTTAATTAAATTATGCGCTAAGGGCAGGAGCCGGGCATTGTGGGAGAGCAAATGATTTATTGTGCTGCCCCAGCACTAAGCTAAATTACTATGCAATGCTGCAAAGCTTCCTACGCCAGCAGCACTCCACTCTCAATGCCTGTTTGGAGTAAAACAATGCACCAGCACACCCAAAATCCTGTGCAGCAGTTTAGTGGCTTCTCGGTTTACCCACAGCCCCGCTGTAGGTATTACTGACTCTGGTCCCAAATGCCTTCCAGGAAACCACACAAGCCCACAATGTGATTGTGGGACAGGAGCCATGGGGATATTCCATTGTGGATTGAACCTAATGATGGTGACCACAAGCTTCCCCTGATGTTTAGCTCTCTGCTGCTTATAAAATACAGAAGATCATGTGGAATCATGTGAATCATGTCTATCTGTGTCAAGGTTGCACTTGCTTTGAATTTCCTTCAGCTCATGTTATACTGCAGCTGTAAAAGTGTGTGCATCTCCCATTCCTCCTCCTTCCCTTTTTTCAAAGTAAATCCACTTATTGCAAAACACAGGACAGTGAGTCTTACCTTTTGTCCGGGTCTTCCAATTTCACCCTAGCAAAAGGAGGAGGGAACCAATCAGTTCATATTCAATCAGTATACACATTCTTGAGGGTGACTGAATAGTCTATAAAGCAATAATTAATAAAATGATCTTTTTTTTTTAGTCATAATTTCAAAAGAAGACATTTTTAAGAAAGTTTTTAGCAAAATATTTCTTTAAAATATCTTATTTTTGTATTTTCTGATCCTAGTTCAGCGTTAGTACATACCGTAGTTATTACACATTACTATAATTTTATTTTAAAGTTATTTTAATTACTATAATAAGTACATAGTATGCACTTGCTGATTAGGACTGTCAAATATAGTGCATCCTTAACAAGATTCTTATTTGCTTCCTTAACTCACTGGACCACTTAGTCAGCCTCATTTCTCTTTCGTTCTTAATTGCTTTTCATGCTGTTGTATGTTTGTATTATATTTACATAAGTATGTTTCGTACCTTATCTCCCTTTGGTCCCTTTGGTCCCGGCAGTCCAGCAGGACCCTGATAATAAAACAAACATATCTGTTTAGGGCTTATCCAAAGCCTTTAGCTAAATCCATAGAAGCAATTTTTTTATGTATTTTTTTGACCAAGAGTGTTGACTAATAATTTTTGTAAGTCATTTCCATGCCAAAATGATGACTGTTTCCAAACAGGTTACCCAAACACTCCTCCGTTCCTATTGGTAGACATAAATGTGACAGCCCCACCCAAAAACAAAACAATGGTCAAAGGGTCACAGCATCTGAACTTGTGGAAATCAGCATATGAAAAGCTTCCTTATAGTTGGAAAATATTTTCATGGAAAAATTATGCAGTGCACATTTAAAATTA
The DNA here is from genome assembly GCF_003368295.1 of Carassius auratus. Classification (NCBI taxonomy): domain Eukaryota; kingdom Metazoa; phylum Chordata; class Actinopteri; order Cypriniformes; family Cyprinidae; genus Carassius; species Carassius auratus. Next base: position 15,309,959 of record NC_039258.1, read on the forward strand.
TCATTGCTGTTGCAAACTTCAGTGTTACAAAAGGATGCATTTATAATGTTTATGGCTGACAATCTCAATAATATCCCCTACACAACTGATAACCTATGGCAGAAATCAATCTGTACTGAGACTGGACTGAACAGCAGGGGAGAACTCTCTCTTGGGGTTTGAGAGTCTGTGGGTGTCTCTCTTGGGGTTGTTTCTAAGAATGGTACGATGGAGCAGAGGCTGGCAATGGAAAAAGGTCTATTTCCATCTGCTCTAAATGTGGCGTGTTAATAGCCTGCTCCTGCTGTGTCGTGGGGGGCCAAACTGGTCACATCCGTGTCACTACAGAAAGACGTCTGGGGAACTCACACGGGTCTCACATGCTGAGAGGGTTATGCAGGCTAATTACAGAGCTGTAACTGACCATTGTGACAACCCAATACGCATGTGACTTGCTTGTACTTATAAACGTATTAGACAGTTTTTAACTTTTTGTTTTGTCAAGATCTGTACATGTTAATATGGCTAATGGGTCAGTATGGCATTATTTGTTTGTCTGGGTCGATTCATATGTTCAGAAATAAAAATGTCATTAATAAATCCTCTTCTATGATGGGTTAGGTTTTATATTTCTGAAATAAATAATAAATGAATTATATATATATATATATATATATATATATATATATAAGCAAAAAAAGGGTTATAAAGTAATCTATATAAATTGTTGTTGCGTACTTGTTCATTAGAATAATTTAACCAAACTGCTTCACTAATTGAAATATTTGAATTATTTACACATTTGAAATTTTTTAATTATTTCAAATTTATTTAATTTATAAACGAATAATCCTCATTGAAAATACATACATTTTAATAAATAATAAATTTTTTTAAATAATGCTCATCATACACCCATAAGTAATAAAAGGTGTATTAAGGAAAATTATTTTACTTGATAGTACACAACATGAAATTTTAAAGCATTAAACTGAAACACCTCTGGTATTAAAATGGCATTAAAGTTTTTCAGAACCATATGAAAGCAACATGAACACATGTACGTACTGACCATCTAAACAGATCTAAATAAGATTTTTCCTTCTTACAATAATTAATTTCTTCTTTCTGTCTAGCTAGCTTGTCAAATGTTCACCTACATAGTCTTTGCCATTTGAACTGTACACAAAATCAACCAAGCCAAACAAACAAAACAACTACAGATCATTGTGGCATGACATTTCACTCAATGTGGAAAAAGCTGTTTATAGATGCATGGCTTCATTTTAAAAACATCCGACTATGTTTCATCCTCAGAATGAAAATTGGAAGCACATACCTGAGGGCCAGGAGGACCTGCTGGTCCCGGAGGCCCTGGGGAGCATGTCTGAGGTGTGGGCTTGCATGGGACATTTGGTGAAACATCAGTCTCAGTCTATAAGAGAAGTCATAGAACAAATTACATCTGGAAACAATAGAAATGGGGAAAATGTTAAATAAAAAATAGTCCATAAAGTGTTACAATCTTCACTGTTTCAACGGTTCTATTAACATCTATTATATATTTTTTATTATTACCATCAACTACTGTGGTCATTTAGACATACATAAAGTATTTATTGACACCCTGATCCCTGTAGTACCTGGAGCCCTTGATCAGGACTCTCCAGATGGCCCTGCCGCCACAGTGAAGGGGGTGGAGGGAAGAGAGGGGGTGGAGGTGGACTCAGTAAACAGCAGGGGTTGAATTTCTTCCTGGTTTCCAGCAACTGGAGATCTAGATGAGGGGAAATAAGGTTCAGGAGGAACATGTCAGCAGACGCATGGTCCAGCGGAACAGTGTTTCTCTCCACTGTTTTAGAAAAGAGGGACTGAAACTTATGTTTTATACTATGATACTTATCAGGTAGATGAAATGAAGAGTGTAATGAAAGGTCTTTCAATACTAAAACTGAAGACTAATCTGCAAATATGTAATTCTATAACTTTTCTTAGAAATAATTGCACTTTTCTGAGGCATTTATGACCTCATCAATGGGATTTTACAGATTTTTGGTCAATTTTCGTAGTTGCATTTACTATAAGAATATAATACACTAACATCTGACAGCCACTGTCATATTGAACGGTATATGTATTGTTTTATTATTTGATATTTGTTTTGCCTGTAAAAAAAAATAAATGTTTATTTAAAATCATATAAATAAACATTGTGTATGTGTATGTATTTGTAAAAAGTGAAAAAAATTAACAATGAACACACAAGTACAAAAAAAAAAAAAAAAATCTGTAAATAACTATTTACAGCAATAGCAACCTAAATTTGTATATTTTTATTTAAATAAATACACACATGCATACATATATACATGCTTTAAAATAGAAAGACCAGAAAGATGCTAACTTTGCAAAAACAAGCACTTGAATAATTCAACTTTTCACTGCAGTGTTGGCTGACAAAACTGAAACACAGCCATTTTGCCATGAGAAATAATAACCAGAAATAAGTAATTGATGCCTTTGGGGAAATGTATTGCAAAATGATGCAAATGTTTACTTTATTATTACAAGCCTGAAATTTTCCCCATTATATTCAAACCAGTCTATACTGGCACACAATATATTGTTTATCATAAAAATACTTTTTAAAGAGCAGTGCAACCTAATTCATGTTATCAAGATTCTGCAACTGCATTTATTTAATTTGCATGACTCCTGAAATAACAGAGTCAGACAAATATGTCTGTGCTGGTGTTTTTCGTTGGTGCAATTAATTTGATTTGCATGTCATGTGCAAACGTACTTCTCTCTGTAAGAAAAAAAACCCCTTAATATCAGCATACCAAACGTGCAAAAAAAAGAGTTTCTTACCTGTTGGAAGAGGGAATATGTTATCCATGTAAGAGATTGATGCCACATTGCAGAGGAGTTGGAAATATAGTCCAAGTGTGAACAGAATCATGCTGCCGGCTGCGGTCTACCTCCAATAGCACAGTGAAGTGATCTGATGCAGTCCCGCACTACTGCTCTCTCTCCCCGCCTTTCTCTCTCCCTCACACACACACACACACACACACACACAAGATCCACGCCTTTAGGAGAAGTGAATGCCAGCCAATGTCTGTTACACCTCTCCCATGTATTGGCCCTGAGCTAAATATACAGGAGGCAGTCGGTCAGCTGCCCTCTGTAGCCAATATTAGCCGTTACTACTGCCAGCACTAAAACGGACAGAGAAAACAAAACAGTATGGCTAGAAATGACATTGAAATGACTACCACCGTTCAATTAGCGATAACACCACCCTGCATCAGTTTTGCTGAAGGAAATCCAATGCTTGTTTCTTATTCATTTTGGGGTGCTGATTCCAAAGTGCCAAAGTCCAAAGTGTCTGTTTTGCTTTAGCATTTCACACTTTCTCACAAAATATGATTCACGTTTAATAGCATTTTTTAATTTGGACATCCATAATTAAGGTGAAGAAGTCTTCTATTATCCTTCTGTTTTACCCACAACATGATTCATATTTTCCTCTGAGCCAGGTAAGAACTATCTGTTCAAAATTCTCTCATATAAGAATGATTTACTGACTATATGACTAATTCAAAGTTAAAATGATCACCAGTGACAGAAGAACATGCTGTGGCTGTTTTACTACAGTTATTATTTCAGCATCATTGAGATACGGTTATATTATATCAGTTTATATATTAGTAATTTTGTTGTGTTTTTGTCTTTGTTTTGTATGTCAATATAGTTTGTATTCATTTTGTTTCAGTTTTATTACAGGTTAAACTAAATGAAAACGAGAAATATTGCTTCGGCAACTAGCTGAATTAAATATTTCTTTTATTTTAAATAATTTCTTATGGTTTTATTTTAGATAACTATAATAACCCTGTTAACAATATCCACACAGCAAGAGAAAATTGCAGATAAAAAAAAAAAAAAAAAAGTCATTAAATATTAATCATATTTTTACATTCCTCAGCTGATTATAAGGGTTATTACAATATTGAAGTAAAGTACTTTATGTACTAAAATAACTTAAAAAGTAAATTGTATTAAAAATTAAAAAATTAATTTAATATTAAATGAAAACTATAATAGTATCTGAGTGATACATTAAATACATCTTTTTGTCATTAAAACTGCTTTTATTTTGCTAAGTGCTTTAAAGCTTATACGTACAGCCCATGTAAATTTTGAGAAATCTTATTTTGTAAAGAACCTGCTTGTGATTGTAAGCTTTTTGCAAATCAGCACAAATGTATTAGTAATCTCCGTTTATATAGTATGAGTCAGATTTGATGTGGGCACAACTACACACGGGTGTTTATTTATAAAAATTGGTGTGATAACTTGGTGACCATCTAAGATGTCCGAACCGGAGGACTTAAATCTGAGACGGCTGCCACTGGCATGTGATGTACACACATGCATAAAATGACAGAATTAGCCTGCGTGCTCTGTAGTGGAATATCACAGATGTTTTCCAGCCCCTCTCGTCTGTCTCACCCTCCCTCTCTGTGTCCTTTCTTTCAGGACTTATCGACCACCACTACTCACAATTTATTGGCGCCTTTACTTTCCCTCAGAATTAATGGACAGAGCAATTATGAAGAGGGCCATTTAAAAGCCTGATGGGAGATCATATAGAGTGCAGGACAAAGAAAACAGACAGGCAGCTCTTATGAATCGCATTTTAATTTTCCATCACTTCCCGACGAAACAAAATCCTTCAAAGAACATCAAACGACATTAATTGTGAAGTTGTTATTCATTTTTTTTTTTAAACACTATAATTCTTTATACAATAACAATGTGCAAGTATGGCCATTTTTAGTTTGTGCACAATAATCAAACAATTATAAGGCTTTTAAAGCATGGCTGCTTTTGTACAATCCTGCCATTCTCACCTTTTCAAATCTGGCTGTGAAAATGGTTCTTTTAATAAGTCTTTTATATGCTGGAAATGTGAAGACGAGAAGGAGAAGATGCTCTCCTGCTCTGTGATAAAGCAGCACAGTAATGATGCTTTATGAAAGAGCCGAAGATGAGGCCAGAAGACCTCAATTACCCAGAAACAAAGATGAGCTTAAACAGAAGCCCTCTAAAGCAGCACACACAACACTGACCTGAGATCAGGTTAAGGTAAAACAAATACCGTATTTTCTGGACTATAAGCCACACTTTTTTTTCATAGTTTGGCTGGTCCTGCGACTTATAGTCAGGTGCGACTTATTTATCAAAATTAATTTGACATGAATCAAGAGAAAACATTACCGTCTACAGCCTCGAGAGGGCGTTCTAATGCTGTTCAGTACTCCTGTAGGCTAGACTGAAGACATGGAGCGCCCTCTCGCGGCTGTAGATGGTAATGTTTTCTCTTGGTTCTTGGTTCTAAATAAATGCGACTTATAGTCCAGTGCGACTTATATATGTTTTTTTCCTCATCATGACGCATTTTTGGACTGATGCGACTTATACTCAGGTGCGACTTATACTCCGAAAAATACGGTAGGTAGAAGGAATAGGCAAAAAATGGCTAATTAAAATAATCAAATATGCAGTACATAGTCTAAACTGTCAGTGTCAAATGTCTTGGAATTTGTTATTAGACATTGTTAGGCATTTTCTCTATAAAAGGAATAGTGTTGCCTAAAAATCCTCATGTTGTTCCAAACCTGTATGACTTTAGAGGAAAAAAAAGAAATAAAAGAAAATGTAAAAAACGTGTTCCCAAGTATTCCTGGGGACCTTGTGAACTGTTGTTGTCTGTAAAGATGGGTGTGAAAATTCTAAACATTTTACTTTAGTGTTCCACAGAAAAAGTGAAGTCATAATGGTTTGAAATGACGAGGTAAATGATCCCAGATCTTTTATTTTTAAGTGAAGCTTCCCTTTAGGTACTTAGGGAAAGAACGGGAATCTATAGAAATTAATTTCAATCAGTAGTGATTGAGATCATGTTAAATGATACAGCTTTTCTTTTCTTAGGAAATGGTGTCACCTGCAGTTAAATTAACCAAATGCAGTGAAAGAAGATGCAGACATGATCCGATCTCATTCGATATCTCTCTCAGCTCTACAGATTGGAACGTGTCAGCCAGGGAAACTCCTAGGAGATAAACACAAAGTCTCACATTATGATATGAACGTTAAAGACAACAAAAGTTCTGTTTACACATGAATAACCTCCATTGAAGTCGAATCCTGTTTATCTCGAAATGCTTTTGTAACACTAGAAAGTTTCCATTCATCGTTGGGGAAGCCCTTTGAGTGTCAGTGTGACATGCTCGGAGAGTTTCAGTGTCCCAGGCCGCTATGACACTCAATCCTTCAATATGTCTGCATGCGGTTGCCAGGATACACCCAGCACAACAAAGAGGGTCACAACTTTCAATAATGGGGGTCTCATGGCTTTCAAGAATAGAAAGGTCAGTTATTTTTAATGTGTGTGTATGTGAGGGGGGAGAGGGATATAAAAAAGGTTTGAGTGTTGAAATGAACGGTTACACAGGCCTTGTGATGTTCTGAACTCTAAACAGTCAAACATGTCAGAGGTTCAACACCACACCGCGCTTTTTCCAATAACTTAAAATGTAGGTGTTTTGTTTCCACTCTGAGCCCCATATTCTCCTATATGCGTAATACTATATGATCCATAAACACATGATTTATCAAATATGATACTGAACAAGAAACACATGGAAACTTCTTTTCTTTAGATAGTTTTTTTTAAATATTTTGTTTAGGTTTAATAAACAAATATAAAATGTATCTATTATTGTGTATGACAGGCTTTATAACAGGGTATATTCAGTGGCCCAAACGGAACAAAAATATACATTTTGGAGCAGTTGCTGCTAATGAAATTGCCCAAAAATAAGTTGAAATTCTGATAGCTTGTAAAACATTGGGATCATTATAAAAGTACAACTGACTACTTATATAAAATAGTTCTAATATAAGTTTACTTTTCACTTTATATTTCCCAATAATTTGTTGTAGTGAGAAGATATTTAAATGCTTAGTTTTATGATTAAAGGTCTGTGGTTTTAATTGTGGGGGCAAAATGATAACACCTAAGTATAGTATATTTGTTAATAGCAAGAACTGGACCTTAAAATAAAGTTTGACTGGTAAAACATATAATGATGACAAAGAGATGTACAAATAAACATAAGACCTTCATTCTTCTTCGACTATCCCTTTAAAAGCCTGATGTTTAAAAGCCTCAAGTTCCTTGATTCAGCCAAGCAAGTGTTAAGTTTTCATCTTTAAATATTATCACAATAAACTATAAAAGTGAGAAAAGAGAATATACGATTAAGCAGTGTTTTTTTTTTTTTATCTAAATTGTTAATGATATTCCACCTGATTGAACTATAATGTAAGGCTGTGTGCATGTGTGTGTGTGTGTGTGTGTGTATGCGTTTTTGTGACATTAGGACACAGATTTGTATAATGACAAGGGTATAACATAGGTATTACAAAGAGAAGGTGACTTTTCAGGACATTACCACATGTCTCCACTTTGGAATGGAATGTTCCCACTTTTCACAAAAACAAACCTGTGTGTGTGTGTGTGTGTGTGCTCTTGTTTTTGTGACATATCAGGACACAAGTCTGTATAATGACATGGGTATGACACAGGTATTACAAGGAGAGGGTGACTTATGAGGACATAACCCATGTCCCCATTTTTCAAAACGCTTATAAATCATACAGAATGAGTTTTTTTGAGAAAGTAAAAATGCACAAAGTTTCCTGTGAGGGTTAGGGGTAGGGTTGGTGTAAGGCGATAGAATATACAGTTTGTACAAAAACGATTACGCCTATGGGATGTCCACACTTTTCACAAAAACAAAAGTGTGTGTGTGTGTGTGTGTGTGTGTGTGTGAAATACCTGTTGTTTGCGGTCTGAGGCTGGGTCTATAAGTACGTTGAGGAGGCTGGGCATTTGTGTGTTGTTCAGACTCTCCTGTAGTGCACTGCGGAGTTCCTCCACTGTTCGGACCAGATACCCACGTCCCCCAAACGCACTCATCACCTGCTCGTACCGTGCCTCTGGTAGCAGCGTAACCGGAGGAGCACTAAGACACACACAAAGGCAAGTCTTATGTAAGATTTGATACTTATTGGGTTTAATAGATATTAACTTTACTGACAGCACTTAAGTCTCATTGCATTTGCAGTTAAACCCAATCTTTCAACATGGAGCAATTTGTTGTATTATCTTCATTCCATCTTAGTCCAAGATCAATCGTAGATACGTAGCGTCACACACACACAATTATAAAATAAAATCTAAAATTATAAAATAATATTAATCCAAGTATTAAGTGCTAAACTTGGATGAATCTGTATAGCATGTTTCAACATGCTGGTAGATAACGAACAATACCATCTACTGTCAAAAAGGAGAAGTACATCACGTCTGACCAGAAGCGTAAATAAAACATCTCGGAAATGAAAAATTAACTAGAAGAGAGATTAAAAGCAGAAGAAGGGAAATTCCAGTAGCACTTTATTTTACAGTCCAGTTACACATGTACATAGTATGTAACAATAACTAGGTAATAACCTTGAACCTACCCCTAACCCTACCCTATGAAGTTACTTTATATTACCAGAACTTCCTTAGGTAGGTGCACTGTAAGTTCACATAGACCCTCATTTAAGTATTTTTGGCCCTAGCATTAAAATGTTTGGACACCCAGACCTTTCCTTCAATGCTCTAGACTCACATGGTGGTCATGTCTCCCATCTTTTCCATCTCTTTCCATGTATTTAGATCCACTCCACTGTAGATGCCATTGTTGTTGATTACTATGATGATGATTGGCAGTTTATACCTATTCAGAATTAGGAAAAACAATAAGTGCAGAGTGTTTAGAGTAATCAGAACCATTTTATTATGCTGCACACTGTATAAATGCCCTATAGTTGTAGCTGTAGGTGGATGTTTCATTCACCTGCACATGGTCTCCACCTCCATTCCAGAGAAACCGAAGGCACTGTCTCCCTCTACACACACCACTCTCTGAGCGCTCTTCTGCGTCTGCTCCAAAACTGCTGCTGCAATGGCAAATCCTGGACCCACTCCCATAGTGCCAAAAGTACCAGCATCTAACCTGTATAGGACATTCAGGTTACTGCTCTGGATATCACAAAGTTAGAACTCCACTTTAACAGATTTTTCTATTTTTATTATCTGAACTATGGTAAATATACTTACCAGAAAAAGAGTCTTAGAGAAAACAATATGTTTTATGGCTAAAATGAAATGTTAGTTCTCTTTTGCTTTTCCTGTGATCCAATCATAAACATTGATTGCTCATTATCTAAACAGATGTTTGTGATCTAAAGAGCAAAAGATGTTGTTGTTTTTTTTGGATCAAAACATAAAATTAGTTTTCTCATGATCTAAGCACGCAATCTAGACATAACAAAAGTAGTTTTTTTTGTGATCAAAACATAACATTGGGTTCTAAACCTAACATTTTTTGTCTAGACATAATAAAAGTTGTTGTTGTTTTTTTTGGGGGGGGGGGGGGGGATCAAAACATAGCAGTGTTTTTCTTGGGTTCTAAACCTAACATTTTTTAAACCTAAAGTTGTTTTCTCATGATCTGCACAATGAAAGTAGCTTTCTTGTGTAGTACATACAACAAAAGCTGTTTTCTCTTACTATAAACATAATATTTCCTATTAACCACAACATAAATAATAGTTCCCTGTCAAGGGAACTTCGAACTGCGTCCTCTGAAGGGACACTATGGGGAACACCTCGTCGTGACCCGTGTCTGAAGCATACTTTGAAAAACGCCAATGTGTTGGCCGGCGACAGCCTCTGACGTCGCTACCGGCGTGACTATAAATACGCACCCGTAGGACCCGTCACTTATCTTCTTCGTCTTCATTGACTGTTTTGTTTGAAGCGTGCATCTGAGAAACGACCAGAATGGTAAGAGCGATCTATTATCGTAATCATGGCATCCACTAGCAAGGCGTTTAAACAGTGTGTGCATCCATGTCAGCGTTATTTGACACCTGATGACACACACAGTGTTTGCGTCTCTTGCTTGGGCGAAGAGCACGCGCGCGATGTCCTTGAGGGGGCAATCTGCGCGCACTGCGAGCGTTTTTCTGCGGAAAAGCTCCGCTCTCGTTTGTCATCTGGATCTCGCAGCTCAGGACCCGCCGTTGCCGAGGCACGGAGGAGAATGAGCTCGTGGGGATCACAGGTGGATCTCGCTGAGGAGTTTAGAGAGGGACTTTTCCTCTCACACTCTCCGGCGGCAAACGAGAGTGAACTTCGAGAGGAAGATGCGTTGTCATTAACCCTTTCTGACACTGAAGTTATTGCTCTGCTGGGTTCTACCCAGAAAGAGCAGGAGATATTTGAGAGTGGCGAAGAAGCTGAGGCTGAGCCACTCATTTCTCCTGCTCTGCGTATGGGGAGCTGTTAGAGGTTATGGATCGCGCCGCGGCAAAATAAAAATAAATAAATAAATAAATAAATAAACATTTAAATAAAATAAAAATGAAAATAAATAAACTTGCCATGGAAGCGTGCCAGAAAGGTAACGTCGCGAGGTAGCCTCGATGAGTGTTATTTTTCTGACCATAGCCCGCCAGCCCAGGTGAGCCTCCCATTCTTGCCTGACTTACATGCAGAAGTCGAAAAGGAATGGAAGAGGCCGTTTTTCTCTCGCATCCATCGGTTTCAGCATACGAGTTATGCTGATATCGATGGCATGCACGAGAACGGCTATGAGAGGATGCCCCCTGTAGAAGAGATGCTGGCTTGCTATCTCTCACTGGGGGAACATTTTGGATGTTTTTAAATTCTGTTTAATTTCTCCCCTGCCTAATTCCCCTGTAGCCACCAGCGCTCCACCTGATCTATCCTGGACCTGTTATGTTTTTGGTTGGTCCTTTTTTCATAGTGCCCACCTTACTGACGGTCCGGACCAAAAGGGGGCGCCCCGTACAGCGGGACTCCAGTACAGGAGGGTGGGTGAGTATGTAACCCTTTCTGCTTATGGGTGTTATGTTGCTGGTGGTTATGTCTACTAACAGACTCTGTGAGTTTCCTTTACAGTGCTCAGTTCCAGCCTTGTGCTCTGGCCACGATCACAGGCTTTCGGCAGGCGGCCGTACCGCGTGGGTTCGCCCCCCCAGGGTGCGACACCCACCGCGGAGCGAGTTCCACGTGCGGGAAGCAAGCGCTCTGCCCGTTGCTCGTCCCACACCCCTCCCGAGGAGCCTGGCTGATCGTCAGAACTGGCACAGCACTGCAGGGAGTTTCATGGATATCCGGCCAGGTCACCCTGAGGGGCCGCCTGGCCGCTTGGCGCATCCGGGGAGGTGGTAGTTACGGAGTCCTTCTGTATGTACTGCCTCAGGTGATGCTCCCCTCGCTTGAGGGTTGGAGCTCGCCTCTCCCGTGCGATCCAGCGCCTCTGCGACGCTTAGGAGCCTTTCTGTACACACGCTAAGCCTGTGTACTGTCTCAAAACCACATGGTGGTCAGTGTGCACGTGAACACTTTGCGCACTGTCTCAATTCCACGTAAGTGGTAAGTGTGCACGCAAGGCTCTGCGCACTTTCTAAAATCCTGTACGGTAAGGGTTACGCGCTCCGCTTCGTTCCCTTTCTTAAGATGATTAGCCCCGAGGTTTCTTGGGCTTCATTCAACCAGTGTGTATTTGTTATACACCCAAGCATCGCTTCCCTCAACATGAGGGGCTGTGTGGACTCCCGCATTTTGTGGTTTTTTCAGATAGTAGGCTTCACCAGGTCTCTCTGAAAGCGAGCTCCCACATACTGTGGTTGTCAGGTAGTAGGCCTCACCAGGCCTCCCTGGAGATTTAGCTCCCACATGCTGTGCGTTCCCACTAAAAAACAAGCTCCCATGGTTTGTGGTTGTCAGGTAGTAGGCCTCACCAGGCCTCCCTGGAGTCGAGTTCCATATTACCTTCCACTGAGGTGGTTATCTGGTAACAGGTAGTAGGCCTCTCTAGGCCTCTCTGTAGGTGAACTCCCACATATTGTGGTTATCAGATAGTAGGCTTCACAGGTCTCTCTGAAGGTGAGCTCCCACATACAGTGGTTGTCAGGTACTTTTCTGTACACACGCTAAGCCTGTGTACTTTCTCAAAACCACATGGTGGTCAGTGTGCACGTGAACACTTTGCGCACTGTCTCAAATCCACGTAAGTGGTAAGTGTGCACGCAAGGCTCTGCGCACTTTCTAAAATCCTGTACGGTAAGGGTTACGCGCTCCGCTTCGTTCCCTTTCTTAAGATGATTAGCCCCGGGGTTCCTTGGGCTTCATCCAACCAGTGTGTATTTGTTATGCACCTCAAGCACCGCTCCTCAACATGGGGGGCTGTGTGGGCAATTCTCACGGTAGTTTAGCAGCGCTCCCCTTTTCTAAAAGGGTCGCCTATGAGCATGCTGCTCAGAGCTCGAAGTCCTCCTCTCATGGGAGACTGAATTCCCGGTTTTTTCATCAGAGCGCTCCAGTACTACATACTGTTTTGAGACGCACTGTGAGAGCAGACATCCTGCTGAGGCAGGGGCTGAGGCTCGGGGAATGGCGCCTTCGCACCAAGGTGTTGAAGTAGAGTTAGAGAGGTTGGCCAGTCCTGGGTGGATCGGTTTTGCGGCTCAAGAGAGCGTCGCACTATCCCCTCTGGCTTCCTCTGACTCATCCAGCTCCATTGGGGCTGGACGCCATGGTACAGGCGTGGCCGAGGCTTCATCTGTATGTTCCGTCCTCCAATTGCTCTGCTCCCGGGCCATTCCATCTACGAGCTGCTCTATCAGAGTGCCACGAGAGCCCCTCCTTTGTGACAGGCAAGACTTGGTAATAAACAGTGCTAAGTTCTTAGCCGTATCCCTTTAAAGGAATCTTTTGTGATTCCAAGCCTTCAGCTCTACCCCGGGCCGAGGCCCTTCAGGTAAGTTGGGTATGTAGCTTAGGCCTTTGGCCATAAGGGATAATGTCATGGACAGCCGTCGAACCGTCGCAGGGGCGACTCCCGGTGAAATGGTAGAGTTGGTACTTAGTGTTTGCCATGATTCTGGCCTGCACTCCCCTCAGCATGGCGGCGTGGGTATACTGTTCCCCATAGTGTCCCTTCAGAGGACGCAGTTCGAAGTTCCCTTGACAGGGAACGTCTCAGGTTACGAATGTAACCATGGTTCCCTGAGAGGGAACGAGACACTGCGTCCTCTAGCTCCCTGCCATGCTTCGGACGCAAGCTTCACGAAGAAGATAAGTGACGGGTCCTACGGGCGCGTATTTATAGTCACGCTGGTAGCGACGTCAGAGGCTGTCGCCGGCCAACACATTGGCGTTTTTCAAAGTATGCTTCAGACACGGGTCACGACGAGGTGTTCCCCATAGTGTCCCTTCAGAGGACGCAGTGTCTCGTTCCCTCTCAGGGAACCATGGTTACATTCGTAACCTGAGACGTTTTCTCTTTCTCATAACTTACTCTCAGCAAAAAAACTGTCGCTCTTCATTTCACTCATAAGCCATAATTTCCGTATTTGAAATACCATATCAGAGTGGCCTTCATTTTTTTGCCATTGTCATATCAATCAGCAAACATCATTTTTCTTTATGTTGTCTGTTTATTTTTCTTTATTAATGTTTCTTTTGGAACTAATTCTTTGATTATAGAGATAAAAACTGTAGTCGTTCAAATACAGAGAGCTTCATCTCTCGTCCAGCTGTGAAAAGTGGGGGAGGAAAATATCTCTCACCTGTGTCGTGGGAGGTAATTGAGCAGCATGGTGCGGCCGATGTCCATAGTATTCGCTCCCTCGCTAACTATGATGCAGTCTTTGGGCAGGAGCTCAGAAATGTGGTGGAAAGCAGTGTAGTAGTTCATGGGCAGAGTGGACTGGAGAGCAAGACTCTAGGAAACAATATTAATGGTTCACTTTATACCATAAAAGTTAAACACACAGTTAACATGTTAACATGAAGACAACCAATGCTATTTCATTACATCAAGTTCAATTACATCAAGTAGTTCATTACTTGCTAACGACACTCAAGCTCACCTTTGATATCTGAGCATTGGAAGTCATTTTCTCTTTCAGTGTCAACCACCATTGTGAATCAGAAGGAAATCTCCAGGATCTTACAGTTTCCAACAGCTTCAAACAGTGTAGAAAAAGAGATATAAGGGGTCATTTAACGTAAAACACGATTTTCCATAACTTTTACACTATTTATTGATATTAAACTGTAGAAATCAGCACATTAAAGGGATAGTTAACTCAAGGATGAAAATTCTATCACCCCTACTTTGTTTCAAAACTTTATTATACTCTTTTTAGTTGTTGAACACAAATGAAGATATTTTGAAGAATGCAGTTGACGGTAGCCATTGATTTCTGTAGTAGGGATGTAACTATGAGCTGAACGCATGCAGCTTACACTCTTCTGTGTCAGCCGCGCCACAAGGATGCGCTCTTTTCTTTTAAATCAAAGTGTAAATACATGTAGAAAACGTATCCTTGTGGCACGGCTGACACAGAAGAGCATAAGTTGCCTGCGTTCAGCTCATATTCTCCAAAATAGCACTACACTGATGTGGAGAGACACAGAGGAGACATGTTCTTGATTAAAATTGTTATTTTAGTTTTATTAGCATAAAATAGTATTCTCGTCGCTTCATAATGTAACGGTTGAATCACTGATGGCAGATGGACTATTTTGACGATGCTTTTCATACTTTTCTGGCCCGTAACATTGTAATTTACATGGCAGTCAATGGGACAGTCACAAGCCTCCTGGTTTTCATCCAAAATATCTTAAATTGTGTTCCGAAGTTGAACAAAGCTTTTATGGGTTTGGAACTACATGGGGATTAATTACAAAATTTTCATTTTGGGGTGAAGTACCCCTTTAAGATGGTATTTTATTTTCATCTCGCCTCCGTATAATGCAGAAAAATAAAATAGTGTTCATAAGTGCAGCTCTGCTTTGTTTACAGCAGCAACCAAAGGAAACGTTCTATTGCTGCTCTTCCATAAGCCCCCCCCCCCCCCCCCCCATGCTGTCAGAGAGTGGATTTCATTTTGTAAAACAAAAACAAAAAAAAAAAACATTGCACAAATAATGTATTGTGAAATCAGTATCATGAATCATATCGCATGGTGAGTTGAATGAATTGTTACATTCCTATTCCATACATAGTATAAAAAAAAATACTATGAAGGTCAAAGAATAACATCAAGTGTCCAGTTACCAAAATATCTTTGTTTGTATTCAGAAGAAGAAAGAAATTCATGCAGGTTTAGAACAATCGGAGTGCGAGTAAATGATGACAGAATTTTCATTTTTGGGTGAACTACCCCTTTAACATACGACCGAACAGTTATACCGATTAACACCCAGATTCAGTATTCTCTAATATGGTCAGAGGTAAAGAAGTTAGCCAAACAAAACAAGTCACTAACATAGAAAAGACTTAAAGGTAAGGGAATAAATGCTACAAAACATACTGGATTTCAATAGGACATCAGGAGTCTCTCACAGACCCCATAGAACATACAGAATGTAATGATGCAGATGCAGAAAAAGTATAAAACTAAAAACATTACATTTTATGCAAGACGACTCAGGGTATACTGTAGTTTACCTGTCTGACCACAGCTCTTATGTCTCCAAGTAGAGCAGATGCGGCTCTCACATTATTACTCAACTCTTCAGCACACAGATCCACCTGAACAAATTCATTCAAGAGTCCACATTGAGGATGAACTGAAGTTCATTTATGGCATGTATTATAGCAAAGATACACATACTGAGTGTCCAGGATGTAACTAACCTGAATGATCTTCACATGGGGACTGAACCTGGGTGGAAAGCCAAAGTGCAGGATCCAGTTAAGTCTGGCACCCAGCAACACTATAACATCAGCCTGCAATAAAGCTCTAGAAAAGAAAAAAAGATGGGCATCACGCCAGTCCATCAGAAGGAGATTGTTTTGGAAAGATCGTTTTGATACATATGCACACCTGGACCGGGCCGCAGCAACACAGTTAGGGTGGTCATCTGACAGTACTCCTTTCCCCATAGGTGTGGGAAGGAAAGGTATCCCAGTCCCCTCCACCAGCTCC
Organism: Carassius auratus; assembly: GCF_003368295.1. NCBI lineage: Eukaryota > Metazoa > Chordata > Actinopteri > Cypriniformes > Cyprinidae > Carassius > Carassius auratus. The sequence goes on from NC_039258.1 coordinate 15,326,096, forward strand.
CTGACCTCCTTCTCTGCTCTGGCATACGCCGCACCTGCAGCAGATCACAGTTCAACATTGCTTTGATCAGTTTCAGCTCACTCGCTCTCAGTCATTCAGTTCTATTCTGTTCACCTTTGCCGATGATGATCAGAGGCCTCTGAGCCGCTCTGAGCAGCCTGACAGCCTGTGTGATCTCCCTGCTGTCAGCCTGACTCACGGGAGGAGCAGGACAGCAGGAAACAAACCTAGAAGACAATGAAGACACATGCAATGCCATTTTGCACATTTCAGTATGCAAAAGAAAACAATGATCAGTAAGTGATCACATCATTAAAAAATTGGTTAGGAAGCTCTCCATTACTGTGATTAGTGTTTAACTGAACATAAAGCTCACCTGACATTGGCCCGGTCTATTTTGGCGTTCACCATGTCTCCAGCTATGTCTATGTAGGTCGCTCCTGGACGGCCATAAATGCTGCTCCTTACACCCTAACAAAAACACAAACATCCCAACTAAAATATAAGGGGGGGAAATCTTATTTAAAGAATTAACAAAAACTTTAATAGTATCTTAATGATACAGAAATTTGAAAAAAATAAGACAAGATTTATCAAAACGAATCAGTGTTATTTCTGTATTATTTATTTACCTTATTATTATTATTATTATTATTATATTTTGAATTAGTTTCTATTTTTACATTTTCAGTTTTAATTTAAATTATAGTTCAAGTTTAATATTTTTTATTCATTTCTATTTAATCTTATTACTATATGTATAAAATCTCTATTTAGAATTCATTTATTTTATTTTAATGTTTTACTTTTTTTTATTTTCATTTAAGCTTTTCATCTAATACTTATATATTTTACTTAACTTATTTTACTTAATATTTATACTTTATTTTATTTCAGCTTTATTTCAATACTGAATATATTTTTTCAGTTAACAAAAACATAAGTGAGAAAAAATATTTTGACTTTGAACATAACTAAAATATCACAGAGCTCGGCTTTCCTTAACCTGACAGTATGGCCTAAATTTGTACATCTCTTTAAACAAGACCAATCCTCTATATTTCTTCCTGTAAGAGAAAATAATTAATTTTACATTTCTAAAAATGCTAAAAATAAAAATTGTAAATAAAGTTTGGCTTTTTTTTGTCAACTGGCAAACATGGCCTATGAACCACAAAACCTCAATTTTGATTAAATATTTACTTTTTCGACTACAGCTGGTATCATCTCAAGGCTGCTCGGTCGAGCAGAAAACTTGCTATACAGACGACAAGCTTCAACCTGGTGAGGAACAAGATGAACAAGATGAAATACATACAGATTAATGTTGGTGTTTCCTTTCCTTTAATTACTGAAAATAAAATTTTGACTCTGTATTTTGAATCAGAACATTTTTTTATTTGTTTCTTAAGGGATCAATTTCAAATCAATACTGCAATAACAAACTGTTTTTATATCAAAGCCAAATATTTCCTATCAACCCTACCTGAGGAAACTCCTGAAACGCTCCTGTGGTTTCTTGGTTCCTATCAGATGAGCCGCCAATAACAATGACAGGCCTATGAATTCAAACAAGAGAAGAAAAGTACAAAAACTGCCCATCAGTTCGCTTTAATCTGAAGTGAATTCAGCAGTGTAGAGCTACCAGCAGTTCATGTTAGCGTTGGCCATTCCTCCAAGAGCATGAATCAGCCCAGGTCCAGACACAACCAGGCACACAGCTGGCCTGGAAAATTAAATGTAACTTAATCACAAAAAGAGCACAAAAAAAGAAATACTGAGAAACAAATTGACAAATTCATACCATCCTGTCAAATACCCAACAGCAGATGCAGCATAGCAGGCCTGTTAGGAGAAAGAAAACACACCCAGACAGTCTTCAGTGTAATGAAACAGGAATACATTTTAAATAAAAGTGAAAGTTGAGACTGTCTTACTGCTTGTTCATTGCGCATGCCGACATACTTGATGCCTGCTGCTTGGGCGGCCATGGCCACTTCGATGATAGGCACGCCAACAATGCCAAACATGTACTCCACATTCTGCACATGGAGTTGAATAGAAGTAAAGACATACCTAATAGACATACTAATATCTTGAATATTCATTTATTAAAAGCTGTTTATGAAAAAAGAAGCAGTACATACATAGGCCTGAGGTTTTCAAACTGGGGTCTGAGAACCCCCAGAAAAAAGACAAATAAAATGTAAGAAAAAGTTGATTTGATGATTATATATATATATATATATATATATATATATATATATATATATATATATATATATATATATATTTATTTATTTATATATATATATCGCTTTAATTTAATTGACTAAACATAAATAAAGTTTTATTTCAATAATAACACATCTAACAGTACAATAATATAGTAATAAAAACGTAATTATGTAAAAGAAAATAAATATTTTTAAAATAATGCTTTACATATTCATTCGTCACAGTATTAATTAATTTTTCAATCTTTCACATAAAATGAACAATGACAATGTTCTAAAGTGATTATATATATATATATATAAATCACATCAGAAAAAAAGGAAAATTGCACACATATTTATATGATTATTAATTTATGGTTTGCATGTTTTTTTTTTGTTTTTTTTGTCCGTTCTAGTGCGCATGCGCAGCACCTTTGACACATTGTCCAAGTTCAATAGTACAGCGGGCGATGTTGCAAAGAATGCAATAATAAGACTGTATATACGCGTTTATTCTTGACTAATTGGCTAACGGTAATTGTTAAAGGACAAGTGTTTTTGATAAAAACTCCCTTTGCACGACTATTTCAAAATATGCAGGAGAAACTTTGAGAACCGAGCAAAAGAAGCAAGTCAGACCAATAGTCTCACAACACAACACAACACAACACAACACAACACAGACCTGAGATTTGAGCGCCTCAGCGATCAGCTGAGCTCCAGTCACTTCATCCATAATCACGTTCACAACAAATTCATATCTCTCAGACACACATATCAAACTCTTCTGGTGCTCCTGCTGCTCTTCTTCTGGGGTTTGCGTGTAGTTCAAATGAAATGAAAGCTCATGCCTCCACCTTCTGGATACTTGATGTGCTGCAGAGTGTCACTATCATGCAGTTTCATTTTGTCGCACTCCCATGATACAGGTTCATTCATTCATTCATTCATTCATGTATATATGTGATTTTATTTATTTAACGAGTAGCTGCAGATTCACACTTATTGCAGAGAGAGGATATAGCAGGATAGAAAGCATTAAATTGAACCCTTGAGTAATGCAATCTATGCAAAACCTTGTACAGAATAAATTGATGCATGGCATTAATAGAACAGGTGTATATATATATATATATATATATATATATATATATATATATATTATTTTTTTATTTTTTTGGACATTTTGCAGTCTTCCATAGAGACATGAATATCCAGTTCCTTTTCCCAATCGTTTTTCAGATTATTAGTATAGATGTCTAACTGACTAGTGGAAAAATAGACACATTTTGTGACTAACTTTGCTTGGGAACGCAAGTAAGTAGTTTATGTAATTCAATATCAGCTGAAAGGGTTTCAGAGTTTGGGATAGTGGAACGATCATTTCTAACTTGCAGGTATCTAAAGAAGTGTAAAGTAGCCAGGACATAGTTCTCTTTTAGTTAGTTGAGAAAATGTAGCAAAATTGTTGCCTAGGTATGTATAAATCTCTCAAGGTGAGGATTCCTTTTCTTGCCCAATCTATGAACACTGGGTCTAATAGTGAGGGCTTAAAGCCAAGGTTACAGACAGGAGCTAACAAGGAGGAACTGGGGAGTTTGAATGTCTTACTGATCTGACGCCACATCCTGAGGGAGTTATTGATCATAAAGTGAGATCTGACTGGAGCAGCAAATAGCAAAGAGGAGAGAGAGTTTGAAGCACTCCGCTCAATCATAAACCATGAAGGGACATCAGCTGAAAGACTATGAGGGCATGGGTCCTGCCAAAGAGTTAAGGCTCTACAACTGGCAGCCCAATAATAGTGTTGAAAATTTGGCAAACCTATTTTAAAAGTAGCATAAAATTTGAGTCAATATTGTTAATCGCTGCAATTTACTGAATAACCTGAGAGTTTACCGAATGTTTCCAATAAATTTAGCAAGGGTCGTAGACTGTTCTGGGTTGCGAAGATATAAAATAAACAACTGTTCATCTCATTTTCCATTCTTATTTATTTAGTAAACAAATAAAGAACTACAAGGATTTCAACTAGAGGAATTATACTTCTGAAATAACAATACATGTCTTATTACATACGTATAAACACAGTATCTATGACATGTTAAGCTTTTATCAACTAGTTTTTAACTTTGTAAAACATTATATAGCATATTAGAAGATAAATATATAGAGTGTTTCAATTGTACTAAACTACACATCATTACAATGCCTTGAACAGTTCTCAACCTATTAGATCTAACACCCAATTTAAATGTTAAACATCGTCAAACTAAAAATGAGATCTTCAACTAAACATCATAAATGTCATTGTGGAGAAAGAGGTCATACTTGTCATAACCAGTGTTTTCTACATTGCTGTTTTTGTTCTCCTTCACATTCGTTTTCCTGTTCATCGCTCGAGCTTCGCTCTCTCTGCCTTCAAGATAGGACTGCAGGATCCGGAAAAACTGAATGAATGACAACGTGAATTTAAAATGCAGTGTGTTATTTAAATATTTGCATTGTAAGAACAAAATAATAAATGAAGCTTACAAATACACAGTGTGTGACTAAATAATACACATTAGTCCATAAATACAAATTTTAGATAATGGCTCAGTGTAGGAGGAAAAAAAAAACTCTTAAAAATAAATATTTTAATTGAGATCTACAGATGCAAAAATCAACACATCAAGAAATAGTATTCTGCATGTTTTCTATCCAAAAGTCTGAAACAACACATTAAGATAAAGTAAAAAAAAAAAAAATAGCCAAAAATCTCAAAAATAGCCAGAAGAGGTAAAAAAAAAAAAATAAAAAAAATAAATAAAAACTATTATAAATCAAATGTATCTCTTTTTTACTAAGGATCAATTGCTGTCTGACTCACCAGGGTCCTGCTCTGTGGGTTACTCAAAGACTTCCACTCTTCATTTGAGAGGTCCGACTCAACCGAGACCATCAGCAGTGTCATCAGAGCCAATACTGTCAACCTGGATGCCAAACACAAACACAGAGACATCACAGAGTCTTCCTCAGACCACAACAATATCTTCATCTGAGCCAAAGAACTCACATGTTTGCAGTGGCTGTGATTGCCAGGTCAGTTTGCAGTTGGGTTGCCTCGGTTTCCCAAAAGCTTTCTGCCCCTGCTTTTATACACAGCATAAGAGGCACGCCACACATGAACAATTTGCACCTTCAGGCAAATTGGCATTTACTTTTTTCTCAAAGAAAATCTGGACAGGCAACGAGTGCCATAATTGATATAATTAACCTTACTGCGTCATCATGGCTCCCTTAGAAACATATAACTCAGAATAGCCTTTCATAATGACGGTGGTATTTATGGCTTAACCTTTAGAGGGGAATGATGAATGTAAAAGACTACCGGACATATTAGTGAAATACATATAGGAAATATTTTAATGAATATGAATATAAGGACGAATGTTGACAATCAATTATTATTTTGCACTAACAACCAGGAGTGTGAAAGCTCAAAGGGAGACTTTTTTTTTATTGCATATCCCACAGAATGATTAAAATAAAAAAAATAAAAAAACGCATGAGCACTACTGCTTCTGAACTTAGTTCTGAGACATTTTATACTTTTTTTTATTATTCTGCTGCCGTTTCCTATTGCTAAATAAAAGACTGGTGTGTTCTCTTGTGGGTCTTTATATTCACAGGATAATTTAGCACAGAGGTCTCCAACGTTTTTTTCATTCGAGAGCTTTTTATAAATGAAAGTGGCTGAGAGCTACCCATGTTATACAATACTTAAATCTTTTATACAATTTATCAATCCAAACTGTTAAACATGTTAAAATGTGCTGGAAATGTTTAAAAAGTATCTCAGAAACAAGTGTAGCAAGCACTTTTTTGTTTGCACAAACACTGAAATAAAAACATTAAAGCTATATATCTCAACGAGACCAGATGAAACTTCTCAATTATCTAAGCTAACAGAGTGTGTTAAAAATGTAAAAGATTGGATGACAAATAATTTTCTCCAATTAAATTCGGATAAGACAGAGATATTAATTATTGGACCAAAAAACACAACACAGAATCTTGTAGATTACAATTTGCAACTAGACGGATGTACTGTTACTTCCTCTACAGTCAGAAATCTGGGTGTCATATTAGACAGCAATTTGTCTTTTGAAAATCATATTTCCAATGTTACAAAAACTGCATTCTTCCATCTTAGAAACATTGCCAAGCTAGAAACATGTTATCTGTTTCTGATGCAGAAAAGCTAGTTCATGCATTTATGACCTCTAGACTGGACTATTGTAATGCACTTCTAGGTCGTTGTCCTGCTTCGTCAATAAACAAGCTACAGGTAGTCCAAAATGCAGCAGCTAGAGTCCTTACCAGGTCAAGAAAATATGATCATATTACCCCAATTTTACAGTCTCTGCTCTGGCTACCTATTAAGTTCCGTATCAGTTACAAATTATCATTACTTACCTATAAGGCCCTAAATGATTTAGCTCCTGCGTACCTAACTAGCCTTCTACCATGCTGCAACCCATCACGCTCCCTAAGGTCACAAAACACTGGACTTTTGGTAGTTCCTAGGATAGCAAAGTCCACTAAAGGAGGTAGAGCTTTCTCACATTTGGCTCCCAAACTCTGGAATAGCCTTCCTGATAATGTTCGGGGTTCAGACACACTCTCTCTGTTTAAATCTAGATTAAAAACACATCTCTTTCGCCAAGCATTCAAATAATGTATCTCTTAAATTGTGAGTCTAGTTGTATCTGATCAAATGTGCAGTTTTATTCATTAGCTTGGGTTAAACTAATCTTACTTTGATGGATCAGCAGCTATGCTAATGATGTCTCTATTTTGTTTCTATGTTTTGCCAAGGGATTTACACAAGCTCCAGTCTGGATCCAGAACACCTGAGAAGAGATGATGCTGACCCTCAGAGGACCTCAGATGATGCTAACCCTGAATCAACAAACAGAACTAACAATTATTGCTAAATGTGTGACTGAATCATATAATAATTATTAATTAATAATATTAATAATGTTCAACGTCTAGCTGACTACGTCTTGTATAATTTTTTTTTTTCAAAAAATCCTGTCAAACGTGCACAAACTGACAGACACCACCATAAGCTACTACTAAATATTGTAGAAACATAATTTTCTGTAAAGTTGCTTTGTAACGATTTGTATTGAATTGGATGAGCTTTCTATTAAACTTCTAACGGACCGATGCAGTGCAACACCCGCTGAGTGGCATCCAACTTGAGGTATTGCAATCCAAATTCAAAAATATCGGAGAGGGTTTTTTTCACAAACAGGAACGAGCACACTCGACCAAAAATGAAATGAAATATGCTGTGTTTTCTACCAACTGATAACCCGGGGTGCCGAAATACAATTGGGTAAACTGGCAGTGGGCAGGTTTCACAACCAAAACAACTACAGACATTTTCAAAGAACAATAACTGACTGTAGCATTGTTTTTCAGATAAACAAGTATGCTAACTTAGCATGTTTCTTGAATTTCTGCAATCACATTATGGTATTTTTATGCTTTAGTAGACTCAAAAATTACATATGGAACCTTTAATTATACTTTCTAAAGATAAAAATAAAATTAAAAAACTAAATGAATTGACCTATTTTTAGTCTACATGAACAAATCTTCTTTTCAGGTTTCCACTCTTTTTATTTTACTTTATTAGTTTAACACAGTAAATTGGTAATTTCAGAGAATTAGAGGATCATCATTGGCTGTCCTAAGCTTTAAGAGGTTTGAAGATTCCTGTTTTACAGCATCATCTCAGTCCAAACAGGTGAGATTAGTGGATATAATAACTCTGGCCCAGAGAAACAACTGATTTTTAATCCAGGGTTAATCAATATTACTCAAATCTTGACTGAGGAATTATAATTACTTTCAGAGTCTGAATGTAATAATTGGTTTATCCCAAACAGAGTATCATGCCTCATAAGTGTACTGAAACTAAAACGCGTTAATTTTCACACTTATATGAAAATGTTTCGCAGCTAATCGTTGCAGGAGATCAGCTCTCAGTGAAAGTACATGTAAACGGAGATGAGCTCTGAACTCTTCTGCACTTGGTCCAGCCAGAAAACAAAAAGACAGCATGTGCTGAACCTTCATGAACCATTAGAAATTACAGACGATTTTAGAACACATAAAAATGTAATTTCAAATACTGGTGGGAGAAATTAAGAAACCATTGGTAAGAATAAGTAAAAATAAATAAATAAATGAATACTAGACAATTATATAAATCTAATAAAAAATATATAGGTAGCTTATCTTTTTTTAAGACAGAAAAAACCCTACAAAGGTCCACTATTCAATGTGGTGTTTATACACAAGGCTCCTCATTCTGTTTCTATTATTTTAAAATCTTTATTATTTTTATGAATATTATGTCTAAAAAACACAAATTATAGGCTTTTAAAGTTGAGCTAGATATCTGAATTAATATATGAACTAATATATATATATATATATATATACATAATACAATATAACATTCATATGAATGTTTATAATTGTTTTTTTTTTCTCTATAAATTTAAGATTTATACGTAACAATTTCATACTTTTTCCAGGATTTCCTTGACCTGTAAATAGTTTTCTTAAAGCTGCAGTCTAGGACTGGGTATAATTTACCTTAATAATACCTATAATTTTCCTGGGTATACCTTTCTAATCTTTTTGTATTCTATTTTCTTTTCATTTATTATGCAATTGTATATGTATATGTGTGTGTGTAAAGACCTCTAACTAGCTTGCTCTATTCTTTTATTTTTTTTTTATTCTATCTGTTTTTCTTTTTATTTATTATATTAGTTAAAATCCCATGCTCTTTTTGTTGTTCTTGATTGCTTCCACTGTCTTCATCTGTAAGTCGCTTTGGATAATGTAAATGTAATGTAATTTTATTTTGATCAATTCCAAATCAAATTTTGCTTATCGATTCCCATTTTCAATTTTAGTGTGGTTAAAAAAAAATTAGTCAAACATTTTGAAATCAAACTTATTTTTTCTCTTTTTAAAAAAAAATGTATTGCTGGTAAATACCATGAACAAAAATCAGCTGACTATAAAACAGTACTGTTTTTGTGCAAAATAGAGCTGCACAATACTGTATCAATTTAGAATTTTTTTATTTTAATTGAAGGTTGTGGTTCTCTCATAATTCTGAAAAAAAAAAAAAAAAAAAAATATATATATACACACACACACAAAATAAACAAATCTTATGGAATATATGAATGGAAGGTTTCAACGACTCACTCAAGATTTACTTGCTTCATTACTTGAAGAATAGTGTTTTTGAATAATTTTTTTAAATTGATGACAAATACAAATGATTCAGACAAATATATTTTAACAGCCTCTTTTCGCCACTAAATAATAAATAAAAAGGATACGCACAGGAATTGCTAGGAAACTTTCATTTTACGACTATCCAAAACTGAAATTGATTTTCGATTCCCACCCCTACTGCATTCCACAACTTTTAGTGCTCTAGAGGTTAATAAAAAGAACTGCGCACATCCTGCGCAAGAACATTGGAGCTACCTCTATCCGTTTGTCTATGACAAATCATACACGTGCTGGGTTCATACCAGAACTGATCTAAAATAGACCGAATATAAACACTTATTAGGTGTAACGCGGTGATGGATTCTTGATGTACTCATTACATAATTATTATTTTTTTTTTAACAAAAGATACTGACTGCAGCTTTAAACATTTGAGAATAAGAAAAATAAGATTCAAATTACTGAACTCATTTATTTAATCAACCATAAAATATACAGGAATCTCTTGTTGTGAGTAGGGGGCATCAGCGGCCATCGACCGCACCAATCACTCTCCTTTTCCCCAAAGAAAAGGACAGAAAGGAAACAGATCCCCGCTGACCCCCTCTCAGCCGGGAAGCTGTATTGAACAGATTTCCAGTTTCAATCATTCCAAAATCAAAGCTTGAAAAGAGACAAACACAGGTTTCTGACAGGCCATCACAGAAGGATCGAGTGGTTTCATTTGCTAAATCGAAGCGAGCATATCTGCCCAAAAAAGTCATGTTAATAAGAGCCAGAAAAAAATATATATTTATATATCAACATACAAAGAGATCGAATTCTGTTCTACCATTGGTTTACACAGTGTTCCTCATTCTGGAGCAAAGCATGCTGGGAGCCGTTTGCCTCTTCATTTTCAGTGCTTTTCACAGACTTAGTGTTGAACTTCTTGTGCATCTCATTGTTCTCTCAAGCTGCCCCTTCCCTCCATACAGTAATTTATGAAGGCACAAAATGATGATGAAATATGGAAAGTAAAAATAAATACCTTAGATAAAAGGAATAATGTATCCTAAAACTGAAGATGGAGACAGTTAGCATTTTAACATCACTCATGCTTGTGGCCAGAATCATTACAACGCTGATGTTCATGTCCTCAATTTGCCCCTGCGGTTTTGAAACTACTTAAACTACTGATTTTTATTTGATTTTTTATTTTATCCCCCTCAGAGGGACAGAGAAATAGACAGGTATTAAAATCGCATTTTAAAAAATAAATCATTTCTTTCCAAGTAAATGTAAATGATCGATTCAGAAGTGCACACTGACTTGAAACCGTAGAAAGCATCACAAATATTCCCAGTCTTTCGCGAGGGAGGATCTGAACATCCAATCCCAGTTGCACTACGACAGTGTCAAACTGCTTGTGCAAAAGTTGCTCCCAGGCTGCTGATTCTTGTCTTTTATTGCCATGTCTAGAGGTCCGCCAACTTCTCCGTCATATTTGTGTATGGTAAGATGTGCTGGCAGAGGTTGAGCTGATGGATAAAGGGGCTGGGAGGGCCAGCCTGCTGCGCCTCGTACATCTGTTTGTTTGCGTGTGGTGTGTGTAGAGACTCTTAAGGCTCTGCGGAGGGGCTGGCCGCTGGTAATTAAGACAAAATGTGTGCCTCTCCTTTCCTTCTCCTCAGTACGTCTCTGAGTCCGAGTCATTTAGCTCGTCGTCCTTGTAGAAGCCGTCATGGCGGCCGATGCTGTTGAAACTGCAGTAGGAGCTGTGTTCGGAGCGGAGCATGGGCAGACTGTCGAACGTGACGCTTTTGGTGGGGCTGGTGTAGTGATTGATGGCACTGAACGTGAGGCTGGGTACCGCTCCTCCGCTGGGAGACACGGGCATCATGGTGGCCAGGATTAGCGCCAGGCAATCTGCCACATCTTTGTTAGGAGCACAAGCCAGGGCTGGAGTATAACCTTTTAGAGAAAGAAAAGAAATTATGATAATTATTTCCAAATATAACCTATGCTGTAGATACATACATACATACATACATAATATACACACACACACACACACACACACATATATATATATATATATATATATATATATATATATATATATATATAAAATCATCCAAAACATATTGCTCATCTCTAAACATTTTAAACAAACGAAAATCTATAGTCAGGATAAGATTAGAAATCATCAGCATTTACCATTTTCATCAACGGCTAGCACACTAGCACCCTTAGCTAGTAGTTCTTGGACAACCACAGTCAAGCCATTCCTGGCAGCCACATGCAGGGGCCTGGAACATGAAAATTTAATATTAGGCTTATAGTTGAATATATATTTGTACATCGGTGAAAGTGCATAATTTCTGTGTGTTGACCCCACGTTTGTAAAGCTGCACTGGTGGAGTTGATGAGGTTTCGGTCAGTGATCTTTTCCAAGATCAACAAGGCACTAGTTTCATGACCCTATCGAGATCAAATGAAAATCAATACAGTAACAGTTATGAGAACATCACAATATATACTAGATGGGTATAACTTATGGAATTAAGACATGAGAGAACAGAGTGTTTCGTACCTTACTGCAGGCCAGATGGAGAGCAGTGTTTTTGTTGGCATCCTGTAGCGTGAGATCTGCTTTTGCGCTGCTCACCAACACCTCTGCCAAACACAGATAGACATCATGACACGTCAAAAAACAAACACAAACTCAGTTAACTAAAAAAAAAAGGAAAACATTTGAGGTTTGAGTGTTGAAGTCCTACCGACTGCATTAGTCTGGCCGTTCTCAGCAGCCATCATGAGTGGGGTTTTGCCTCCAGCATCCACACAGTTCACCTGTGCGTTATGACCCAGCAAGAGCTGCAGACACTCCACGTGATCCGTGAATGCTGCAGCATGAAGAGGAGTCCTGTCACAGAGAGGAAAAAAGGTTATAAAATGGACCTCAACCATAAAAAGTGACGGTTCAAAAAAAATAAAAATAAGGTAATACTTTATTTAAAGGACCAATTCTCACTAATAACTAGTTGCTTATTAGCATACATATGTCTATTATATTGGCTGTTTATCAATACCTATAAGGCACATGCTGACGCCTTTTTCTGCATGACCATATTTTTGATCGCTTAACCCTACCCCATACCTAAACTTAGCAACTACCTCACTAACTATAATCAAGCAGAAAATTAGGAGTTTGTTCAGGGAAAACTTCCCTGTTCTAAAGTGTTATTCGTTACCATAATGTCTATATTTTGGTTTGCATCTATTCATTTCCATAAGAAAAACATGACATTACATTTACTAGATTTAAGGGGGGGGAAATGACATTATTAGGTAATATACAGAACAGTTTAAGTTCAATTTCCATTAGCAAAATTGTGATATTTACTATTACAGTTAAGACTTTATCGGTGTTTTAGCATTATTTGAAAACTATTATAGTACTTATTATTTTGAATTGGCTTTTTTTTCAGTTTTAGTAATTTTAGTACTTCAACTTTCAAGATGCCAACATTTCTAAGTATTATTTTATTTCAACTTTAACTAAAATGATGTTTTTAAAGTTTTAGTTTTGCTTAATAACAGCACTGTTTTGTCACTATTGATCTAACATTAAATAAATTGAACGTTATTAACTCATACCATACTATTTCAAAAAAGAAAAGAAAAATTGTCCTCACAAGCCACATCGATCTTAATGGATGAAAGACTAAATAAACAAGAAGAACAGCACCTGTTTTTGGAATCAGTTGAGTTGACGATGGCAGGACTAAGTGTCTCTATCAACATCTCAGCCGCTCCTTCATTGTCATTTATACTGAAGGTCATAACAAAAAAAAACAGCTTCAATATTTTGCCCTTTTAAACACAATCACATACCAACCCAAACCAAGTGCACTTACACAGCACAGTGAAGCGGGCTAAAGGTGTTCCCTTCAGTCTTATGAAATAACTCCTGCTCCAGCAACACTTCAACACATGTGTCATGACCTGCAGAGAGATAATTTGGTGTAACAACAGTTTATCTAACAAGCTTCTGGAGTCCTGCTCAAAGACAAAGAAGAAAAAAAAAAGTCAGACATGGCGATCATATTTTGTGATTGGGCTGGTTGGCATTTCACCTTGTCGGGTCTAGTCACAACAAACTATAACATTGAGATTTTAACAAAGAGATAAAAAAAAAAAAAAAAAAAAAAAAACATTCCAGTGTTAACATTTTGCATCGAATGACAAACAGACACCAAAGTGCCATTTACAGAGTTCCCACCCTTTCTGACCAATGAATGTCCATGACTTGTCCAGTCGATCGTGATTACTACATTATCATCATTACACAATGAGTGCTGAAGAGGATTTCCATTTGTACGCAAAGAACTATTCCTTAAAATACGATTATGCATAATAATTATGCATACGAGTAAGTGAAAGTCCCTTAAAAAGGCAAACAAGTTAAATTTGAATGTAGCTCAAGAGGTTTCGACTTCCTGAGCCTTCAAACAGATCATAACCAGAAATTCAAAGTAGTAAATTTACTTTACATTAAATGGCTATAGAAATTTCCATGACTTTTCCATGTCTGGAAACCAATTTAAAAAAAATCCCTGACATTTCAATGAGAGTGGGAACCCTGTATTATTTTCATCAGACTTGGTGCAAGCAGGCCTTTAAACTGGTAGGGTGCATCGATCTGTGATTGGCAAGTGTGTTTATTCACCGTTGTAACAGGCCCAGTGCAGGGGCGTGTAGCCTTGGTGGTCAGTGATGACAGGAATGGTCTCTACTGACTGGGCAGCATGCAGAAAGCCCCCCAGAACCCCAACGTGGCCACAGGCGGCCGCAAGGTGCACTGGAGAGCGCCCCCTACAGTCCCGTACCATGAAACTGGCATTTTGCTGCAGCAGGGCCTCCACACACTCCTCATGACCCGTCACTGCCTGAATGGAACAACACACACAGCCATGAGCCACGCTTTGAAGCACTAGCACAGGTGAGAGCCAGAATCAGTAGAAATACTGAAGAAACTCAGTCGTGATTTACCCCTCTGTGCAGAGCAGTGCGGCCCCGTTTGTCTTTGGCATCGACATTGGCTCCTTTATTAATAAGGGAGTAAACACATTCTGTGTGTCCACCCAGCACTGACAGCATCAGAGGCGTCCTGAAACCAAATATATGACTCTGACTCCGCAATCTATAATTTCTATTATTATTTTCTACAAGAAGAAACTGGAAAATAGTCTCATGTACTTACTGGCCAATCCCATCCTGAATGTCCACTGCACTCTGCAGGTCAGCATTTCCGATGAGCAAACGGAGACATTCAGAGTGACCATTTGTGGCTGCAAGGCAAAAGTGAAGACATGTGTGTCATGAGAGTGGGGGTGACCCCGAATAGTCGAAGATTCGATGCATCAATAGGAGGAGCCTGATTTGACTATCAATCTTACAGTTAAACATTCATGGGGTGTCTTAAGTGAAACATCACAATGGATGATGACATCAGGGGATTGGGGTTTGGGAGGTGGTTGAATTCTTATAAGAGAAAACAACTAATGATTTCTAACACCTTTTTAGGTGTTTTATTAAAGTCCCTTTCAATGAAAGACTGTTCACTCAGCGGCCTTTCATAAGAATGAACCATCTTTGTATATCTATAGTCCTTAGTTTTATTATAAAATGAGACTTTTTCCTTTAGATTAACCAATAAAAGTCATTCAGATTCCCAACTGAATCACAATCTGTGTCTGGTCACAAACTATGCAAATAACTGAAGGTCATGTAATCTCATTAGTCTTTGCACACCATACCAGCGGCGTGGATGGGGGTGCGCTTGAGCGTGTAGTCTTTCACCAGGATGGAAGCCCCCTGGTTGATGAGCACATCCACACATTCAATGTGGCCTTTGAAGGCAGCCAGGTCCAGCGGCGTGTGTCCTTGTGCTGTTTTCACATCCAAATCCAGCAAAGACTGAACCAATACCTCAAGAGCCTGGTGATGTCCATGATATGCCTGAGGACATCCGTTAAAACAACCGTTAAATATAATCGGAGAAGAACCCAAACCAGAAAGCATAAAAGAATTGCAGTGTTTCTCAACATTTGGTGCACAAACCAGATGGAGACTGTACTCACAGCCAGGTGGAGAGGGCTCACAGGAGCACGTACATCAGAGTCATTTAGGATGTCTGTCCCTGAGGTTTCCATTAACTTCAAAACAAGAGACAGGATCTAATTAGGTCTCATCACTCTGCGACAGTCTTAAAGAGGTTTACGTTGAGCGTCACAGCACTTACCACATCTAAAGGAGTTTCACTCGCAATCTGATGAAGAATACAGAAGTATATTAAGCTGAAAATATCAAAAACATAGACCTAGTCACATGATTTTAAGTAATCTCACCAGCTCCAGACACAGGCGGTGTCCATAAGCAGAGGCGTAATGCACTGCATTGTAGCCCTGATTGTCTCGGATCCCTGGGTTGGCGTCATTCCTCAGCAAATATTCCAGGCACCTAGTTAGGGAACGAGAGACTGGTAAATACTTGTCATTTAATAAGTTATGCACACCATTCGCTCGTATGGGATACAGCAACTTACTTTCCATCTGCGTCCGAAGCAGCGGCGTAATGGAGGGGGGTGCAGCCCCTCTTGTCAAGCTCATTGACATTGGCTCCTGAACCCACCAAAGCAAACAGGCACTGGTAGTTGCAGTTTGCAGCTGCGTAGTGCAAAGGTGTCCTAAAGAAGAGACGGTACGCTCAAACCTCACAATCAAAAATATCATGATGCATAATGAATGACTAGGTGCAGAGAAAACACACCTTCCAAAGCTGTCCTTCCTGTTGAAATCCGCCCCTGTGTTGAGGAGAAGATTCAGACAATCAAGGTTCCTGTGGTAGAAAACACATTTTAATTAGATACAGCAATAAAGACTCAAGCTACATGAATGAAACATTAAATGGGTTGCACTAGACTGGTCACTGACAAAGATAAATTATTCACAATAATAATAAAAAAAATACTTTTAACCTCAATATAATTTGCAGATGTGTTTTATTCATATCAGATACACAGTGTAACTAACTATAAAGTTCACTCTATTCGTCTCCCAGTTCTGCCACTTATTTGCATGTATTTTCACGATCAATATCATTTAGAAAGGTTTTTGAACTACAAAACACTCATTTACACATATTTGTGAATCAGAATATCAGATTGTTCATGACAGGGTAAGCAAGTTTATGAATATTTTGAATAAAAAAGGTCATACAGTGTTACTGCGAACGCGGTGTGTCACGTGACAAGCATGACGTGTCGCCATTGAAAAAGGAAGGGAAAACGTTCTAAAATAACGGTCACCTAAAAAACTTCACTCTGGGGGGAGCGCTACAATATTTTAAACTCACCACTGAAAAGGTTAAAGGTTTAGTCATGTCAGCTTCTAAGAAACACTCATTGACGCTGGTTTCATATGATTTGAAAAACATTAATACCATTTAAATGAAAATGTAATGATGTTGTTTTGCAACCACCAGTAAATATTTTAGCTTTATTTTTTATCATATTTAACATGCACACTGAATACCCATGTACAAAACATATCAAAATTAAATGAAAAATAATGTTTTTAATTATTTATCTAAAAAGTATTTTATATAAATATCATTAACTAGAAATAACACATTTTTTACACAATATGAACTAACCTTGGCATAAACTTATAATAAAAAGGTTAAATTATCAGATATTTTAAGACATTAAATTATGGGTTTACCTTTTGTAATGTCTTTTGTAAAGACATTACTTTGTATACATTTTTTGTTAAAATATTTTTAAGCAACAAATAAGATTGCGCAAAACTAATACAGGTTTTTTTTTCAAACATTGTATTCTTTTAATATTTGTATACTTCTGACATTTATGCCCCACAAAATATATTTTTTTTTTCTTTTCTTTTTTTTTTAAATAAATAAACAGACTGGGACCAAGAAAAACCGTCATCATCGACCATAAAATCTAAAATAATCTCACCCGCCGGCAGCAGCAGCATGTAAACAGGTCCTTCCAAAGTCATCAGGGGTGTCTATATCAAAGCCTGGAAGACACAAACTTGCTGTTACGTTGCAATTAATTATGTAATCCATGCACAAAGAGTGCACTGGCTGACTATCTGAGCAGTGATACAGCTTACCAGATGACAGCAGTTTACGACAGCAGTCTGAGTAGCCGCTGAGGGCAGCCAAATGCAGTGGAAACATGCCATGAACCCCCCTCCTAAAAGAAAGACACAATGTTACAACCAGACAGACAGGAGCATCTCGCTGTAAACGCACAAGGAATCAATAAAATTTCTGCCTTCATCTAGATTTCCACAGTTAATAATGTAACAGCATAAATTAAACAAATCTGTTACATTGAGTAATTAGCAGGCACATGGGAATTCTCACTTGGCTGTATCAGCTCCATTAGTGATCAGTGTGTTGATGAGAAGCTCGTGTCCGTATCGAGCCGCGATGTGCAGAGGAGTATTTCCGTTCTTATCTTCACAGTCTATCTCAGCACCTACACATATACGAAACAAACAAGACGCTGTCAGATACTGCAGCTTTGCACACGGGTAATGGACAATTTCAAAACTCAAGACTCGCCGTTTTGAATAATGGTCTGGGATCTTGAGAACCTCCCGCGGACCGCGGTCATATGTAGAGGAGTCTTACCATCCTTACTCTGCAAAAAGATAAATAACCAAGTGACAACGGAATACACTTGTGATTTTTGTCACACATGGGCAGCCATAGTAGAGGTCCCACCTTGATATTGACATCGGCTGCATTTCCCACGAGCAGCTCAAGGCAGAGCGCTCCGTGCCGTGAGGCGGCGGTGAAGTGCAAGGGTGCGAAGCCCTTCTCGTTAACCTGGTTCACATTCGCGCCACACTCGATCAGCTCGTTCACCACTACATCCTGACCGTTGTAGCATGCCACGTGCAGGGGCGTGTTCCCATACGCGTTTGGCTCATTCATCTGTAAGCATGTGCATAGTTCAAATGGTCAGACATTCACACTGTGGTTTAATTACTGTATGACTGAATGAGACTGAACGGAGGTGTGCAACCAATGTAAGCATTGTGCAGTAGCCCAATTAGTTATACATGCTCTTCATAAGCACAGCAGTCTACTCTTTTAGCTCTTTTGAAGCGGATCTCTAGATGAAAAGGTTAGCATGATGTCGTCTGAACCATACTTGGACAGAACCGCAAATGACTGCGTGAAAGCAAGCATTTTATTATGTTCTAGTCAATCAAACAGATTGCCACTTTGTTCATTTGCCAAACTGAAAATTTAAAATCAACTTGCTCCCTGCCAAAATGGTTAACGTCATGTGACACTAGCGCTAATCAATACGAACAGGCACATAAGCATTTTTGAAAAGTTTGGCATTGAATTCCATGAAAAACATAACATTTTAATTTGACATTTTGCATTACATTTCAAAAGATGCAGCAACGGACAGAAGTAAAGCAAACCACTTGAGAGAGACTGAAACTGTGCAACAGATTCACTTGAGAATCTGTCTGTCTTTCAATTAAGATATCGTGACGCACTGTAATGTATTGAATAATGATGTATGTATTGCAAAAACAAATCTAGTTTAAAATATTCATGATGTTTTAACTAAAACAAAATGACATTTTACACACCAATCCAACATTTACTGCCAAAACGACAGCATGTGGAATGTGCCAATCTATGCCATGATAGTGTGGCTAAACACCGCCTCCGCAGAGGTAGATCAACGCCTGCTTCTAAATCACTGCCGGTGTAGCTCTGCCCACTGACTTGTGCACATAGTGTAAATAACAAGAGAGTCAAACGCATGTCGAGGCAGAAACCAAAAAATAAACATGCTCTGAAGACAAGTATTTGCATTGCCTTCCTTCTAATCCCAGCATTAGGAAAGAGAGAATTAACTTTATTCTTAATGAAGATCCAGACCACATCAGCAAGAACTTGGTACTTTGATCAATTGATTTTACTGCACATTTGTTTACAAACAAGGAACAATTTGAATAGGGCTGCACGATAAAGTGCATGGGATTGTCTTATTACAGATCATTTGATATACACAAAGTCTTTATGTATTTTTGACCTAAAACACAGCAATTTCCATATGTGTAGGATACAGGCTGTCAAATACACACAACTGATAGCCAATCATTGCTTGGGCAGTAACTTCTGAGTCCACAATTTGCCACACCAATTCTGATGAGGGGGGGTCAAAACAGGACAGAAAATAGACTTTTTTTTTTCAGTTTTTTTATGGAAAAATCTTTAGCACATTATAAGGAGACCTCAGAAGATAGTATAAAATAATAAAAGCAGTTTGTGACTCCTTTATGCTAATACTAGTGTGACCTATCAGCTTCACTCATGTTAATCACTACTTAAAATGATTCTCAATTATTCACAAGCTGTAAATCAAGGAAGAATCATAACATTAGTGTTATGAAGATAAAACTTAATGGTTATTATGATCTATAATGTACATATTAAATATCGCCCCGTTTGAAAGACATGCATGTTAAGAAAGTAGGACAATGTGAACACTCACATCCACTCCTAGGTCCAGCAGATACTTCACCACACTGATCATCCCGCTGGACGCTGCAGCATGGATGGGTGTGTAAGCTTTCTTATCCTTACACGTCACCTCAGCGCCATGAGACACCAGCAGTTTGACCACCTCGATGTGACCTGACGGGTTAAAAGGGTTGGGAATTTACAACACCCCACATAAAGTTGTGCAAAAGGCTGGAAAACAAATAATCGATTCGTCTCACCCATGAATGCCGCCCAGTGGATCGCCCTTCTGTCCTTCTTATCAAACGCATTTATATTTGCTCCTCTGGATAGCAGTAACCGCACCATCTGACAGCAGAAAAACATGTTATTATACTTTACACATGGAGGACAATAAAACAAATGTGAAAAAACTGGAATTGAAATAATGATAAACATACATCTCTCAACTGTATGTCCAAGTACTTTATGAATTCTGAACCATCGTTTCAACAAACCCAAACATATGCAAATGGCTGTTGACTGACCTCCAGGTGGCCACTGTGGGCAGCGTGGTGCAGAGCTGTGCGTCCAGCCCGATCTGATACATTAACATTGCTAAGCAGTGGCACCAATGCCTCAGCGCAGCGGACCGCTTTGTTAGCAGCCGCCACATGTAGAGGAGTCTGCCAGTTCTTATCGCGAGCGTTCACATCGGCAGAGTGCTTCAACAAAACCTGCACCGCCTCCTGCAGGGCACAAGGTCACAGGAAAAGATGGATCAATTATCTGAAGCCTTACTTTTCATTTGGTTCCCTTAATTTGTGGTCGCATACTTCCACAACTTCAGGCAAGTAACATTTTGTCAATTTTCACATGAGCTCCAAAATATTAGTGCCTGAAGTTTAAGATACAGGGTTTCTGCAGGTTTTATGAAGGTAAATGTATGACCTTTTAAAGACCAAGTAAAAAAGAAATGAAGGAATTAACTGAAGAGAACAACACTTCAATATCTTCTCTTAATGAGAATGTCTAGTGAGCACACAATGAGTTGTAAAGTTTGAAAAATAAAACATCCAACCAATCTCCATTACTTGAATAGCTCTGCTCCAAACCACTAGAATATGGAAATAAGTTTTAAGCATAAACTCACTTAATTTTGTTCCGTTTTTCCAAGATTTTACATTATAAGTAAATGTATCTTAATTTAAGAATGTTTGTATTGGAAAATATATGCATTTTCTGCAATTCATGCAACTTAATTATTAAATTAAGAACATTTAAGACTCACAAAAACCCTGTAAACCTAACAGAAGCTTTTACATTACTTATATATTTTCTTTTCAGCAGTGACCAAACACACACTGTGAACACACATTACTAGATGCAGTATTTACTTAATTTATGGAATATTTACTTAATCAACTGTAGACTACGCTGCATTTTAATTTTAAATATTTATATAAAATATAGGTAACACTTTAGTATGAGGACCAATTTTGACTATTAACTAATTGCTTATTATTAACACATTGACTCTTTATTAGTACTTGGCATGACCATATTCTACATATCCCTAATCCTACACAATTTTAGACAAAATTCATAGTTAATAGTTTGTTAATAGGAAGAATGGGTTCTTAAAATAAAGTGTGACCAAAATATTTAAAATTTTTTATAGATTTATAGATCGTTTTAAAAGCACATTAGCCTTTGCTGTGCTGTCTGAATCTGTGTCACTATTTTGGTATTGCCTACAGAAATTATGATACTGTGACAATTCTGTTCTTCAGGAAGCAAAGTTTAAGCAAAACCTACAGAATCCAAGTGTGTGTCTGTGTGTTGTAATACCTCACTGCAGGATGCCACTGCGCGGTGCAGAGGAGTCAGCCATTTGTTGTCTTTGGCATTCACCCTCGCCCCTACACCACAAGCAAAACATGAATAACAGTATGACAATACATCAAAGCCACATTTGAAGACACCTGGAATCAAAGGGAGGAGATGCGAGAAGCTTCAGAAAATGAGTTTCATTATTCCAGATGCATTTACCTGATAATATTAAGAGCTCTATAATCTCAGCATCTCCTAGGTAAGCAGCTGCGTGCAGCGGTGTCCTTTTTTCATTGTCCTGAAATAAGTAGTTTATTATTAAGTGAACCAATTCGAAATATAAAGTGGATCGATTTAAAATCCAACGTTTTTTTCTTACTTGTACATTCACATCTTCTTTCTTGAAAACGAGAGAGCGTACTTCATCCGGATCAACATTGAAAATAGCTTTTAGCAGGGCAGGCTGAAAGACAGAGAGACATTTCAAGTCACACAACTGACAATGAGAAGCATGGCCAAATCGGTACTGTGACATTTCATCTGTGCCCTGACACGTGAACTTAAATGCAGAGTCTGATAACTTGTTTGCAATAACTGGGAAAACATGGTTGACTCTCTTCCCTGAAGACTTCTGTTCTGACAGCAAACTGAAGCAGCAGCACCTTGAGGTAGTGTTGTCATGAGACTGCCTGTGTACTGCTTATGTAAATGCATGCTCAAGTGCCAGAGTGATTCTGAATAAAACCAGCCTCTGCCTCTTCGCTATGGCTTTTTGAGCTGCAGTGCAAATTGACATATCAATCTTTAATCATTGGTCAATTTTCTTTTCTCTACAATGATTAAATAAATAATAAAAAAAACATGTCATGCTTTCATTCTAGTAAACAAACATTTATGTTTTAAAGGAGAGATTGTAATAACATTGAACTTTGTTTCTTTAATTAGTATTTCGTCACAGTATTTCACAATTTGGATTCCATCTTTCCCAATACAATAAGTCTCTCAATTTTTTTGTTAAAAACAAGGTTTTTTAAACTGGTTTAAAACTGTTAAAAGAAAAGGCTCAATAAACTAACACACAGATTTAATACACTACATATCAATATATCTTCCCTTTGTACTAGTGATGTCTGGTTCGTGAACAAATCGTTCGATTTAACCGGTTCTTCTTAGTGTTGAACCAAATCGGAGTGAATCTTTTGAACCGGTCGCGTCTCCAGTAATCATTAATTTATGACTTTTTTGACGTGCTGACACTCTCTGAGTCGACATTAACCAACAGTACACTGACTGAACTGTGACGAGAGAACTGAAGATGAACTCGAGCCAAGCAGCTTGTGTGTACTAGCTTTTCTATGTGGACTCGGAGGGCTGCGCACTGTGACTAAGTGTTGTTTCAAGATCATCATTCTGCACACAGGATGTGCATAAGTGCTCTGTGCTGCTCTATATGGGCACCTTTAGTATTAGAATACTTTTCTGTGCAATCAAAGAGTATTAATAGTCTTTCTTGTTCTGTCCTATCCATCACGTTGCTGCCTTTATTACGGTGCTATACATTTAAAAGAAACGTCTTTTATATTTCTATATAAATGTATATACTTCTTTTTTCATGAATGTATTTTACAACAATACAAAGAGCAATGTGTAACATTTTACCAGGGGCCTGTACCATGATGGTCGCTGAACAAATTCAGAGTTACAGGATTAGTTTTGAGTTGACAAAACCAAACCTCTCCAATCCGGCTCTGTTGGTACCATGATGCTGTTCATCAACTTTCTTTGTCAACTCAGGCTTTGATCCTGAGTTTGTGGAGCGCGTGCACATGAATGTGTGACATCACTGGCGAACAGCCAATCACGAGCCTTGCAACAAAAAGCAAGTTTGATTTACTTCTCGTGAGAGACCCAGCGAGATTCGAAACTAAAGGTTAAAGGTTTTGCTAAAGGTTAAGAGTCTGAAGAATATGACAAATTTAACCAGGACAAATAAAATAAATAATCTTGCTCTATCAGTGAAGTCACAAGTGAAACTTGTTAACTTAGTTTATACATTTGAAAATATATAGTGGTAGAGACTAGAACATGTAAGTTCAGATTTTTTATTTTTTTAAATAGTGCAATCTTTTGATACTACAGCTTATATATATCATATGATCGGTATACATTTATATTTATTTAAAATAAACGATTTATAATAACTGTTTAACTAAAATTGCTTGTGTGTAAAAGATAAATAATAATAATAATAATATGAACCACAATAATTATATAAATCAGTAATTATCATTAAAGCCAGACTTCTTTTTTTTTTTTTTTTTTTTTAGCATTAGTGACATTCAATTTGGAGCAAGATAAACTGGAGTGACTTTGTGTCAGACATGTGTCACTTTTCTCACATCTGATTGGTCCAGCTTCAGTTTGAGATCTCTAACCCAGAACATAACCTGCCCTGGAGCAGGTTAGCCGTGGAGTGTAAGTTACTATGGCAATGAATGCAGCTAAAAGCCAAGCCACTTACATGGTACCTAAAACCCAGGATTGGTGCAAACTAAACTGAAACTTACCTGGCTAGCCAGCTAATCCAGCTTCATGGTACAGGCCCCAGATTTAAGACTTATTCCCTTTTATTTGTTAATAAAATTTCACCAGATTTTATAAAATGATTGTGCACCTGTGATTTTTCTAGAATCTAGAGTATCTTTTGCTGCTGAATTATCCACTGAAAAAATGGTATTGTTGCATCCCTAATTAAAATCATGAATTGAGGGTTTACATACTGAACCAAAATCCACTAGGAGGATGATCAAAACCATGCTCAGATCTTTATTCCAAAAAATATGGTACATGTTTAACAAGGATGAACAGTTAATTTAAGATTTCAAGAAATGAAATATTAAAACAAATGATTAGATAAATGGGTTGTTTTAAACCTAAAGGAGAATCCCAACCAGTGAGGAGACTCAGAATAATAGAATAAGAAAATATGTTCATCATTAACTGAAAGATGGATGCATATCATGGAGGTCTCCGCCAGCATGGAGAGAGCAGATGGTGCAGACAGTGCAGATCTGCTCCAAACTGCCATGAGCTCATACTGGACACCACTGTTCCTCCCAGCAGCTTAGCTTGCGCTACTGGTTTATCAAGGACACAAACAGCTAATTTGATGTTTATCAATTAACATTTAGCCAACTTCAACAAACAAAGAGAATGCCAGTTCCAACGGGTGACACAGAAGACAGATAAAAACCATGAGTGCATCCATATCAAAGAAAACCTCTGACACCAGTTCCCCTTGGCAGAGACCCGTTTCCTTTCTATTTTCATCTCTATAGATATTCCAAACTTTGTCATCACTTTAAAAAACAAACTGGGGTTGAGAACAATGCACATGCCTTCCGCATCTTTTGCAGTACAGGCTTGCTGTGACTCATGGGAAGCATGTGCACTATACCAGAGTTACAGGAAGTGTTCAGTCACACATTCTTGAGTGTTGTCAAATGGGATGCAGAAAATTCTGATAACAGCCAAGTGTTAATTTGCCTCAGGTTTCACACCACGCAGAAGTTTCGGAAATCACACGCCATATTAGATAGTGTAATTTTTTTTTTTTTTGGAAAGCACAATAAGAAAAAGGAAATCTAACTAATCACTAATACAAAAATGTCATCTTCCTAGATCTTCTCTGGCTTATCTAAACCAGTTAGTGTCAGTTGAGTTTGTCAGCGGAAGGACAAGCTCACACTGAGAGTCGTGAGAACATAACAAGCAAGCACTTGTGCTTGAAGAAAGCTTCATCTGAAAAGGCTCCTTCAGTAACTCTGAGCCGAGACAAGGCTTTATTTGTCACATGTGGCCTGCGCTCTACTGCATGCATACGGCTTTAATCGTCTATTCAAGCGATGCGATCGTGTTCGGTCTCCTTTAATGAGCCCCTCTAGTTAATGCCATCACCATGGAGATGAGCACTTCTGTATCTCCTCGTCCTTCCTAACCAGAGCCTGAGTGATGTAAACACATGTGTACATGTACAAACACTAAAACAACACGATACTGAACTCTCTGTCTGGTTCTGGAGGTCAACCGGTAATGTCAAGGTCATGGGTTTGACTTCCAGAGAACACCAGTCTTATGAAGTTAAACATTCAAGCAAATTTAAGCATTTGAAGCACTTAGAAGTCAGCAAAGAAAACTCAGTTCAGTACTAGAACTGTGTTTTCTTGCATGTCTTAACACACTTGAACAGACAATTACACACTTACGACACTTACGTCAATAATATAGGCAAGCATCTTCATAAACAGTCAGTTAGGTGAAGTTAGCAATAACAGGATAGAATCTGCTGCACAAACCTGATTTTAACTTTACATTAGTTAGGCTAGTAGTTTTTGCTGGGGTATTGAAATTGGCATTGTAATTTTATTTAAAAACTAGTGTCATCACCTTATTCAATTTTTATTTATTTATTAGGTAACATGGGTCAAACACAACAAACAAACAAACAAACAAACAAACAAATATATATATATATATATATATATACACACGCACTTTTATTTCCTCTGTCTTTTTTTGTTTTTATCTATTTATTTTTGTTGCCGAACCAATGCAATTTTGACAGCTAAACGCACATATGTGTCAATGGGTGAAACATTCCATTGAAAATCAGAAATTTCACGCGTACAAAACACTTAATGTCAAAGAAAAGAAAGAAAAAGCTATACTGCAGGAATAACAGTAGAAATGCTCCAAGTCTCTTAACATTCAGTTATCCTGAGGGAGACAGTAATGTGACAGGTGAAATCTATGACATCAGTCATTTAAATAAACCTTTCTGGCAGTGTCATCATTACGAAGGCCAAATGTCCAAAATATTTGGCATCTTTGGCCCACTTGTAAAGTCTCTCTATTCTTGAATCTCCTCTACACTAGAAATCTCCCTCTCTCTATATATATTTATAAAGCGAATGAATTTACATAACACTAAGATCAGCTGAAAACCCAATTTTTTTAGAGCTGCGATGGATGACTGGGCTTGTGCGTCACTGATAGTCGACCATACACCTGTCGTGCACTCAGCAAGTTGTCAGTTGATAAAGACTGACATTAATGTAATCATCATTTTTCATCACTCTCAACTTCAAATCCATAAACAAAACCAGCTCTCTGATATCTGAGCATTTTCATAGCCAGCAGTAAAAAATATGTTTACCATCTAACCTCACGAGACCAACTGTTGCCCTAGCCTTAAGAAAACAAGGAAACAGAAGACTTGTGCGGTTTATTAATTACTTAACAGATTATTGGAAACAATGTACACTTCATCGGTCACAAGCGTTATATTAATATCGTGGCTCGCGGACATTTAGCTTAGCAACTATTAGCTACATTCCTTCTGCACGAGATAACAAATACCCACAAATTACGTTTCGCTTTCTTTTTTTGCTTTTAGTACAGTGTAGCACAAATTCGACCTCTTATACGTCTTTAGTTAAATGGCTTTGGACAGTTCAGTCGTCTGTGAGCTTGCTGGGTCGTTCACTGGCGTGTTAGCACTTATTAGCTTGACTCGGCTAGCTGTTTCTGACATCACTCACCTGTTCTCCAATTTTGAGAACCACCATGTTTCGATGCTCTCTTTGGATCTCATGCAGAACTAACCGGATATTTTTCACCACCACTGCCACTTGAATACTGATGTTTTGTTGTCGGTAGATCTAGCGTTTGCAGTAGGCCTGGGGTTTCCTACTTGCCACCGACGAACAGGGTAGAAAACTCCATAACATTACCGCCACTGCTGCCTCGCAAAGAATGCGGACGATGATTGGCTAGACGGTGGTTTGAGCGACAGTACAAAGAACGGTAATTGGCTAAAACTCAGATGAGGGCGATGCTTGCTTGTGGACTGTGAAACGTTGTTGGATGTGTGTGCTCGTCGCAGTTTAACAGTAGGTATCAGATCGGTAAATGAAGAAATGCGTGTTTCTCTATAACATAGTGATTTCCACTTCACTTTTTAACAACGTTGTTGAATGTGATGAAAAGTGATGGTTCATTGAGATTATATAAGTGTAACACAGTTGTTTTGACATTTTCTATTTGTATTAATTATAGAAAATTACTGATGCAGGAGTTTTAACTTTTTGATGCCAAGGACCCCAAATATGATCATTCTGCTGAGGGAAACCCACTTCTTATTTCCCTCTTTCCTAATTCTACACACACAAATTGTTAAACATGCCACTGTGAATGGAAATTTTAAAAGTAGTTCTCCGTTTTCATGAATAAAACAAACAAAAAAGGGTTTTCCCTTTCTTTTCCGAGAGTTAAAATGGTCAACAAAACAATGTACACAAATTATATTTGTTATAATATATGGCAGTATATTTAATGATAACATTATAATCCGAACTAAATGTCACTGTTAGATACAGGTTTAAAAGTGCATGGCAGTATAAAACTGTCAAATTGTAATCAAGTGACTCAATTCTGTTATATCCTATGTAACCAAATGTAAAATGTATACTCTCAAATTTCAGTACACCTGGAATATATTATTTTAGCCTTTTTCCTCATTGTGTCTTCACTGTGTTACAGGAAATACTTATAAATATTTTCATAACTCTGTACAGAAAACAATGAAACCGGTTCCTCATATTGTTCCTTAAAAGGAACAGCTCATCAGCTGATAGCTGCTATAGTAAACTGAAGACTGTGATAGAAAGGTATATTAGATAAAAAAATTATAGGTAGATTCTGTTTAAACTTAAAAAAAAAATAACTTAAAGAAACTTGACTTTAGTTTTATATTTATATAAATATTTATTTATATGTGAGCGTTAAATAATCGAAGCACAAAGAGTCAATTTCATTGTGGTGCACCAGATGACGCTAAAGGAGTAAAATACTTCACTTTGAAAATACTTCACGGTAGGATAGTTGTTCTCCTGTGTCTAATGCACTGCATTCAGCGCTAAATAAATAAGTAAATACCTGGTATGGGTTAATCTACCCGCGATATATATAAACATGTATTTATACAAATTATTTATATGTGTAAGTATTTATATACATTTATATAAACACGTTTAAACAATTTAAATAGGCGAATTATTAAATAACATTAATTTTAGTTAAACAATTTCACTGCTTTCTCTCTAGAAAATAACAGTCTAATCCACCGCAGTTCTGTTGTTGTAAGGTAGGCTAATAATTTCTGCAACATCTGCGGTTAAAAAAGTGTAAACGACGAGGCTGAACCCAGAAAGCGAATGAACTCAAGTACTGGAGCCACTCTCGTCAATTAAACGTGTCACGTGGTGCACGTAAGATGGGGAAGAAAGATGCCTCCCTAAAGAACAGTGTGTGTATTTACATTTAAATATAGGCTAACTTTTTAAGTTCAGAATGTGCAGAATAATGTATACATTATATATACATATACATACAGGTAGATAGATAGTTAATTGGTAAATTGGTAAATATCTTAAACCCACATCTAACATGGCATTACTGAATAACCCCATGAAGCATTATATTTAAATGTAATAAAACTACTTACATGCCACTTGGGTCTGTTTTAGTTTGGTTTATATGTTTTGGGCAGTTTAGATAAAGTAGGTCACTGCCTCAGGACAGAAAGGGAATAGTAGGTGGTTGGCAGGTGGTTAGTGAGTGAGGGAGGGAGGGGCTCTGTCATAACATTGCTCTGTCGTTTATTGACTGAGTTGGAGCAACGCTGTAAAACTAAGTTAGCCAGGACTAGTGCTAGGATGTTAGTATTAGTGTATATGACAGCTAACTACAAGAACATCCCGGAGAGCAAAATGTGCTTTTGGTTGAGTGGCAGCTGAGCTTTAGAAAGTTAGACGAAACTTAGCTAACGTTAGTTTGACAGATAGCTTGTCAGTTTAGCTTAGTCATTACAGGGTCGTGTTTCTATCTCTCTCATGTCAACCGCTGGGCTTTAACTGTGGACTAACGCAGGTGAATGCTTCAGATTTAAATAGCACTGCCGGGTAACGTTAATGGTTAGTTTGTAAGCGTAGTAGCCTATGTTTGAGCAAAAAGTTAACCTCTAACCCAAGGTAGATTAACGTTAGCCTGCTAGCACAGAGTGAAACCACTGACTAACCACGAATCTGTTTCTGTGGGAGTTATGAGCACCAGCAATATTTATGCAAGTCGCAAACGGAGGAAACCTGTCCAGAAAAGGTATAAAATCATTGTTTTATTAAGGCCATCCTTAGATGGTTAGTTTGACTTATGTATTCAGTTTACAGTACTGTCAGTTAACGTTAGCCTGGTTATCTAGAGACCTAACAATATAAAGCAGACGAATGACCTTCATTGCGTAGTGCATTTTTATTAATAGTTATATTGTACTCTATAAGTGAAATGATGTTATATCGCTGCAATTTCTCCGATATATAGTCAGGCTCTTTATTAGGAAAGCTAGTGGGCTGCTTAGCTTAGACGTCGTGTTTGTGCGTGAGCGTGTTTCGACTTCTGTCAACTTCTGTCAACTTCTGTCAACGATTAGTTTAAGTTATTTGAATCTGCCACGTGACAAACTAACAAAACCTATCTAAACATACCAAATGTATCTTTGGCTGCAATGTAATGATGTCCTAATTCGGATTAAAATGATTGACTAATAAAAATAACAATTTAATTCCGCTCAAATTAGTCCCACATGAAAAAATACTATAGTAACTTATAGTAAATACTGTAGTGTTTTTGAACCATACTATAGTAAAGTGTATTATACTGTATATATTATAGTATTTACAATAACTTTAATGAATGCTACATCATACTAGTGTTCACTATAGTGGACTGATACACTGGAATAAATACTATAGTATAATTTAGTTTTAATACAGTAAACTGTAGTGTATTGTAGTATAATATAAAATATAAACTTAATACAGTACTGGGTAAAGTAATTTGTTTATATTACTATAGTTGTTATATTACCACATCAACTATAGAATTACCACAACATAGTCCTTCACTATAGTATGGTTTAAAAACACTATAGTATTTACTATAAATTACTATAGTATTTTTCATGTGGTTAAGACATGCGAAATTACACATTACAGCTTGTATAAAGATATAGGTGTTTAACATTATTTTATATTCATTTTTTATTTTTTTACCAAACCTGTTTGTGAGAATTACGAATAAATAAATAAAAACCACAATGGGCAACAGGGTTGTGAATGAAGTATTAACTACAAAATCTTTTCAAAGTTGCTTGTTGACAGGTGTTTAAATGCATTTTTTATTCAATTTGGGCCATAAATACAGTCTGAAGCAGAGTTGGGGAACTCTGACCATTGAGATCCACTTTCCTGCTAATTTTAGCTCCGCCGCTTATCAAATACACCTGAATAAGTTAATTTAGGTCTTCAGGATCACTAAAAAGGTAAAGACAGGTGAGTTTGATCAGGATTGGAGCTAAACTCTGCAGGAAGGTGGTTGTCGAAGGTTAGAGGTTGCCCGCAAATAGTCTGAAACCTTGACTGTGTTATGTCAAATAAAAAACTAACCTACCAAAAGTAACCTACCAAGTAACAAAGTTGCAAATTAAGCATTAAATCTGTCACTCATTAGGTACTCACTAGCTGATATGATATGGGTCTGAGTTTCCTTCCCAAGACTCAATACTTACTTTGCTATCAGTTGTAGGTGTGGTTTTTATCTGATTGTTTGACAGTACTTAGTACTCACTACGTGAATGATAATAATAATAAAAAAAATCTGTTTTTAATGTAATGTAAACACACTCCTGGGAAATGGAAAACTTTCTAAAATTCTTAAACTGACAGGTTGGCTGTCCTGTCACATGAAAATGGCAGAAAATGTTAATATATTCTCCTTTTTAAGTGGGCAGCAGTCTCCTCCGGAATGTGCCAAATCAAATCCTTCCAAACGACATCGAGACCGGCTGAATGGAGAGTTGGACGGGTTGGCCAGCCAGCTTCCCTTCCCGCAGGAGGTTATATCCAAGCTGGACAAGCTCACCATACTGAGGCTAAGTGTGAGCTACCTGCGGGCCAAAAGTCACTTCAATGGTAATGCATGATTAACAGAAGTTGCTGTTGTTTCAGTGTGATATTGATGTCCAATTTTTGACAGTGCATAAATTTATGGAATGCCGTAGTCCCACTTGGTTTATGCAAATTTGAAAGATTATTGTGTTTTCTACAAAGTTCTATAATATTCTAGTAGCTTGTGGACTACTGTCATTTTAATGACAACATCCAAAGACAACACCGTTTCTCCCCTGTGACTGATTAAAATGAATAAATCATTTTAACTAAGTAGTTAGAAAATCCCCTAATTCTAAAGAACCTCAATATGTGCATGTTTGTTTCCTTATATGAGTGTCTGCCACATCTCGAGGCTGTTTACGGTATATTTCCCTCTCAGTGGGAAATAAGGGATTCTTTTCAAATAACAGGATGCCACTGGGGTGCGTGAGATCCTGTGGAAAGTAAAATATAATTTTGTAATCATATGCATAAGTTTTCGGTGGACGTCTGGTGAGAAGTGCAACAATAGTAATTTATTTCAAAGAGCAAACAATTCAATTTTGACATGTAAATTTCACTTAATAATCACCCCGAGGCTTGTTCAGTAATACTGGAATATGTTGTTGAAATCATTATCATAAGAAGTTTAAGTGGCTTTAGGCAACATGCTTTTGCCTTCAACGTTAAAATATGGAAGTAGGACGGAGCAGTGCATGCAAGCAGTTCCTCCTTTTGTTTGCGATTAGATTGAGTGCTTCTCACAGGACATCCCAATCCCTCAGCAGTTTTATCTCAGGATGACCCATATTTGGATAACACAAGGAATATGCAAAAGAAATTGCTTTGTAATGTTATAATAATAGAAAAAGTCGGCTGGATGGTTCTTTGTTCTGTTGAAATGGATGTTTTTTTTTCCTCCTGCAGCTGGCCAAAAGATTTAAAGTGTGTATGAATCACAAAATTCAAGGCACTATTGGTACTTTAGAGATTATATAGTGCTGAAGAGTCACAGTTATAACAGTTCCAGTTATTTAAACTGGTATTGTTATAATGAGATGAGGGGGCATTAGTATTGCGATTACCTATTGGATAGTGTTAAGAGTCTGGTCAAAATACACAAGAAACAAATAGCAGCAGAAATCTTTTGCCAGCATATATTGAATCTCTACACAAATACAAAACACACAAAATCCTGTCACATAAAAAAAAGTCCAATAGATATGGTCAATGTCCAAAATAAAGTGTGGTTATAAAAGTTGGAACTGTCCAGCAAAGATATCGAGAGAAGAAACCATTGGGTAAAGGGGAACAGCCAATGTTATAAAGTCTTATATTTTGAAGGATAGATTAATTAAATAGATGTCCTTGTTGGGGTAAGCCAGGAGTCTTTGAAAAAAGTCCTTGGGCAGTTGCAATACTGCACCAAACTCAAAAGTTCTTCACTCCACACGGTAGCATAAGTTTGCATGTTAAACAAAATACTTTACAAAAGAAAACAACTCATTAACTTTCAAACAAACTCACCAAACACACACAACCCACAAAACATTCGAATAAGTGACCTTCCCCAAACAATAACCCCTCTCAATTTCCACACAATAACAAAAGATAAAAAAGTATGTCATGGTTGAGCAGCAAAACAAATGTTTCTCAAACCAGGGGTCTGTTTCATAAAAGAAGTTTACCAAATAAGCCAGGCTTATTTCAGTTAGTCTGATTTATTTTCACTTGATCTGGTTTCATAAAGCAAAATTACTACAGCTCAAGCTCAGTCACTCTTATTTCCCAACAACTTGTACTGGGAAACTAACCTGATCCGGAGCAGGATAACTGTCATTGCGTTCCATCTGTTTAGTGCGCAGCAGCGCTCGTTCACTCACGTAACCCTCGCCCCAGCAGACACATGCCACTGTCCAATGACACATGCCAATGGCATCTGTGCATCAGATGTCATGTCACATAATGGTAAAACTGCCTCTCCCTCGCCCACTCCTGACAGCAAAATGGATATATTTGCATGACTTTCTAAAATTTACAAATGGAAAATATATCTGTGACGTGTCAGTTATTCCACTGAGGAAGACACAATGTCTCAAATGCATTAAACGGCACAAATATTCGCTGTTTGCCTTTGTGGATCGATTTAATCCATGATCGACATTAAAGTTGGGGTAAGTGATTTTTCAAAAACGCTTTAGAAAACGAATTCGGGCCGAGTAGCAAAACAAACTTGTAGTGCATCAGCAGTAAGGGGTGTATCTACTCATGATGTGGAGGATAGAGCATTTAGTGCAGAGGACGGACATTAGCCAAGCCGAGCGACCGAAATGGTGGATCGAAAAAGTCTGAACAAGTAAGGACCCATGTAAATATCAGATCAGCTTTCCAGCGCTGTGATAGTTAAGCGAATTAACAGATAATTCGTGTTTTTCATAATGCTATAACATTGTGTATGCATTGTGTATATTAATTCTGAAGTTTTAATTTTAAAATGAATTTAAATTTAGAAATAAATTAAATGAATACATTAATTAAAGAGCCACACAGATGGGAAATCAAAAATTACCTGTATTACAGTGTATGATGTAGCTGTCCATCTGTGTAAACAATGTGCAAATAATTAAACCAAAAAGTACACGATTTATAAAGTTATTGGCTTCTAAAGTAAGGAGTCGACTCTGAATCGCTGAAACGAGTCATTATAGATTTCAAATCTTTTGCCCATCTCTATGTACGTCACTAGGAACACTTTGCATAATAATCTCCGCCTACCATGTTGGGAGAAATGGAACTCTGACCTGCCCCACCCCCACACACACACAGACGCTCTGTTTGGTGTGAGAGCATCATGTCGAGGAGACAGTGTGTTTTTAATTGTAAAGGCAAGTTTGTTTTATTTTCACTGCCAAAGAATGAAAATCAGAAGAACCAATGGCTAAAATTCATTTTCACCACAATACCAGAGCAGTACAACAAATCCCTTTTGTTGTGTTCACAACATTTCACTGATGACTGCTTTTCTAATATCGGTGAGTACAGCGGGATTTTCAAAGCGTTTGGCCATAAAAGAGGGTTCATTACCAACTTTAACAACGAGCATCTCCGAATCACAATGCGAAGTATGATTATGAAGTTATGTGTCTGTTTTCTCCCGAGTGTCTTATCAGTATGTGTGCTGTCTGCAGCATGTCTGCGCTGATCGTCATGTACAAACACGTCATTAAAATGAAGTGTAACTCCGTGAATACTCAACGAAGAGACATGAGAGAGATATCTATAGAAAGCTTGACATGTCTACTTTAAAACTAAACAAGTGCTGCCGAAAACAGATATTCTGTGATAAAGTAATCCATATGAAAACAACGCGATGTCTGTTTTTCATGTCTCCCTTCGTTATATGTGACCGCGCCCCCGCGTTGAACGCACTATTCAGATTCAAACTGAAGCGGGCGGCTTGAATACACCCACACAGAAGAAAAAGCAGCGAGACTGTTCAAGTTTTTTATTTTACTGTTTGCTTCGCGGTGAGAGGAATAAGACATAATTCACCCCAAACAGATGCTAACGCATAGTTTATCGTGGAGGTGTGTGCGGAACAACCAATCCAAACTGCTTATGTTAGTTGACCAATCAGAACACAGTATGCTACCGAAAGGTGGGGTTTAAGGAAACTGAATCTTTTGAACAGCTTCGCGCGAACCGTTTGGGGATCTCTGAGAATTGAGGTAATTTTAAAATGATATTTTGACAAAATGACAATGTTTTTTAACCTTGGATGGATTTAAACCTAATGTACAGGACTTATAAACAGTGATAGGAAGCTTAGAATTTTCATCTTACTGGCTCTTTAAAAAAGTTTGATCAGTAAGATGTTTTAATGTTTTTAAAAGAATTCCATATGCTCAGTCTGAATTTATTTGATAAATACAGTACATTTTTTTTGTTGTTGTTTTGGAAACATGACCTTTTCAGGACACTTCATGACACACTTAAAAGGATAGTTCAAAATTATTTCATTAATAACTTTCTGGACATGGACAGTATACCATACACACAGTTTCAATGGAGGGACTGAGAGTTCTCGGACTAAAGCTAAAAGATCTTAAACTGTGTTCCGAAGATAAACTGAGGTCTTACAGGTTTGGAACGACATGAGGGTGAGTTATTAATGACATCATTTAGATTTTGTGGTGAACTATCCCTTTAAAAGATAAAATAAAATAAATGATGTGCTGTTGCGGTAGGCCAGGAGGTTCAGGAGGCCATGGTGAAGCAGACAGTTCAGGAGGCCATGGTGAAGCAGACAGTTCAGGAGGCCATGGTGAAGCAGGGAGCTCGGGGAGCCATGGCGGATCAGGCAGTTCGGGGTGCCATGGCCGATCAGGCAGTTCAGGAGGCCATGGCGAAGCAGACAGTTCAGGAGGCCATGGTGAAGCAGACAGTTCAGGAGGCCATGGTGAAGCAGACAGTTCAGGAGGCCATGGTGAAGCAGGGAGCTCGGGGAGCCATGGCGGATCAGGCAGTTCAGGAATCCATGGTGAAGCAGGCAGTTCAGGAATCCATGGTGAAGCAGACAGTTCAGGAGGCCATAGTGAAGCAGGGAGCTCGGGGAGCCATGGCGGATCAGGCAGTTCGGGGTAACATGGCGGATCAGGCAGTTCAGGAGGCCATGGTGAAGCAGGGAGCTCGGCGAGCCATGGCGTATCAGGCAGTTCGGAGTGCCATGGCAGAGCAGACAGTTCAGGAGGCCATGGAGGAACAGGGAGCTCGGGGAGCCTGGCCACGGCACTCGGCCCGGCCTCCACAGATGTACCTACTATCCCCACAAAAAATCCTTGGGGAGAATATCATCTTTAGAGGCCCTCCGTAGGCCTAACTTGGGAACTTGT
The DNA here is from genome assembly GCF_003368295.1 of Carassius auratus. Lineage (NCBI taxonomy): Eukaryota > Metazoa > Chordata > Actinopteri > Cypriniformes > Cyprinidae > Carassius > Carassius auratus. The sequence continues at coordinate 15,362,960 of NC_039258.1, forward strand.
GCTCTCTCTGGGCTAAATAAACTTGGGGACAGGGTCCCACTCTGGGCTAAACTTGGGAACATGAGCCCTCCATTGGCTAAACTCAGGGACAGGAGCCCTCCGTGGGCTAAACTCAGGAACAGGAGCACTCTTTGGGCTGGATTCAGTGGTTGGTGCCGACACTGTAGCGAGCTCTGGTACTGGAGCTGACACCTTAGTGAGATCTGGTATTGGAGCCAACACTGGAGAGGACTTAGGGACTACAACCAACAGCCTCCTCCTCCTTAGATTCCCCTTTAGATTAGGGGTGAAAGGCATGGTCGGTGGGCTTGACTGAGGAAGAGCTGGCAGGCTAGAGTTCGGAGTGATCGGCGGAGTTGAGAATGCTGCGGCTGACAGGCATGTTCTGGATCAGTGCTGGACACTCTCCAGACACTGGAGGATCCCTTCCCTCTAGCTCAGTCCTGTGGTGTCTGGGAGTTCCACGGGGCGATAACAATTGGCCCTGATCCAGAACAGAGTTGAGCGTGGTGTCTTCCAGCACAGTTTTAGTAGCGATCTTGCAGAATTCCCATGCATTTTCCACAAAGGGGTGATCTCTGGGCTAGGGCGGAAAAACTATTGGCAATTTCCATGCTGTGGAAAGAAAAAAAATAAAATTATATATATAAATGTTGGTATAGGGCAAGTAGAAATCTGAACTGCTGCCCCGATCAGTCCTTTAAACATATCTTTGAAATGTTAATCATTACGTTGTTTAATAACAGTCCAAAAAAAGACTTTTATAGAGTTAAATATCACAGTTTATGTTGTGCATGCATGTATTTCAAACAAAGTTAAGCTCTAAAGGGTGCAGTTGTACATCCTTATTGAGATTTATAAAGGCAACTGTCAAAGTTTTGTTAAGCAATAAACTGTCAAGTGAAAAATACCCAGAACTGTTTTCCAGGGAATTGAGCAATATGAAATATATATAAAAGGCCACGAATAGTGGTTGAATGAACTGAGTTTCACACCTACTGAGGTTCTCCCCTCTATCCTCCTGACTAACGCAGAAGTGTGGTGAGGTGGCCAGTATCAAAGGAATTCCATGAGAAACAGGCTAAGCAGGAGTGCTGGCCGTTGTTTGTGCGTTTTGTGTGTAATTACTTCTACTGTCTGGGGGCCAGAGCAGGGGAGGGTCTGGATTTGCGTGACTAATTGAAACCGACTCGTTGACCTCTTGACTTTGGTGAAAAGTTACGAAACAAAATATTTGATTACTGACTCCAGCAGCAGACTTTGACCTGAGGTGCTGTGTGTGTAGCATGAAAAGGACCCTGCCAAGGTTTGATGTGAACCAGTGTGTGGAATCTTTAGGGCCAGACATTGACAGACATTGCATGAGAAGAGTGCAGGAACACCATTTGAGATATGATCTTAATGTTTTACAGGCACACACTTCCAAATCCAGGGGGTTGTTGACACAATGACTATTAGTTGCCTTTTAATCCATTACTGTCATCTAGTAAATGTTGGCAGTGGATAGATTCACTGTTCTCAATATAAATGAGTTTTCCTTGCCAGAATCAGAGTACCTTTGTGTGTTCTTGCCATCGTTAAGAGTTAATGTACAGTTCATACCCTTGAAGAATCTAAGTTCACAATTGATATATTTTATTAATGAATTAGTTTGTCACATAACCAGGTCCCATTTTTTAAAACGCATTTTATTTTTTAATCTATTCAAAAATATATTTATTTGATTTATTAAATAAATAGGTTGAATACAACTTTGATGTCAGGGTAATATAACTGTCATACAATCATAATCAAGAAACAAAAAACACATTTTAAATGAATAATTTATTTTTCAATAATTTGTTTTACTATAAAATAAAGATGTTTTATTTCTTCAAAATACTAATGAAAACTTACACTAGCTTGTATTTCAGTTGTAAAGAAAATAATATATATCCTTTTTTTAACTTGATGACATATAGAGTTAAAGATTTTCTTGAAAATAAGTATAAAAAAAAAAAAAAAACTTTTTCAGAATGATCATGAAACCAACATGAATACAAAATACTTTTTTTCTAAGTACTTGGCACCTGTGCTTAACTCGATTAATTATTGATTAATTATTATGGGCACTCTTATTTGTTATTGACCCAATGTCTGTGTTTTTACAGATATTGCCTTCTCATTGCCCTTGCATGTCATAACCACTCCATGTGCAAACATATCATGTGATGTGTGCCAAGCGCAAGTGTATTGTTAACCAGAGGGCATTATAATTTGCTTTCAGTTTTTGGTAGTTCAGATACCAACATCTCCACATTTCAAGTTGCTGTTGTTGTACATTATTTCAGATTTCCCTCTCACAATCATTATTGATGCAGGAAATTCTTTTTAATACAGGATGGTGTTCTCTTGTTTGATTATACCTCATATGATATTATTACATATTATGAATTGCTATCCATAACTTCCTCATCATGTCTTTGATAAAGAATGATTATTATCTGTTCTAGCTATTGTGCGGAGCCACTTTAATGCTTGTTTGCTGTTGCAGTGACCCTGAACTCAAAGACTTCCAACCAGCTAGCAAATAACACTAAACCACACATTCAGGAGCTGCCAGAGGGAGAATTGTTGCTACAGGTGAGCTCATGTGTCCCGTGAAACCTTAATGTTTGAATCAAACAACACAGAAGAGTCAAAAACAAAACAAAATGCATTTAGAATTCTATTTCTATTCTATTTTTTTTATAGGCTATAAATGGCTTTGTGTTTGTGGTCACCTCCAATGGCACAATTTTCTATGCTTCCTCCACCATTGAGGACTACTTGGGGTTCCATCAGGTTTGTACTGGTTTGCATATATTGTGCGGGTAAAAGGATCTGCAGCCCAAACGGTTTATGCATTTAGTAAATGATCTTTTGGCACCTTATATTCGAGAAAGAACAAACAATCTGTGTTCTGTTCATATGTTAATTTCTTCTCCGTTTAGTGAATGTACTCTTTCAGAAGCATTTAAGGTTCATTACATTAAGCATTATGCACTTGATTTATCACATTTTACTTGATGATTCAGTTGTTTTAGTGAAAAACCAGTGGAAAGAGATCTTAACCAGTCTTTTAGATTCCTTGTTGCAGCTTGAGAATTTATTATGTGTGAAATTCCATCGTCTTCCAACAAACATGATTCTAGTGTGAAACATGATGCAGTTGCAGTGCGTTTCAGAAACCCTGCACCTTCCCCAGCTCCACCTGTATAGATCTGCTTTGGGGTGATTCATGTATGCTATATGCGGGTTATTTCATGTTATATTTGCAGCAGCAGTATTTCTTACATGCTCACAGTGACATGTTGTGGATATTTTGGAAGTAGCAAGGCATGGTACTTGCTCTGCCACAGCAGCAGATTAGCAGATCGATTCTGTCAAGATAAAATGTGACCCTGGACCACAAAACCAGTCATAAGATGTCAATTTTTCAAAATTGAGATTTATACATAATCTAAAAGCTGAATTTATTAGGATCAGACAATATTTGGCCGGGATACAACTATTTGAAAATCTGTAATCTGAGGGTGCAAAATCAAAATACTGAGAAAATCGCCATTGACGTTGTCCAAATAAATTCTTAGCAATGCATATTACTAACCAGCAATTAAGTTAGATATATTTACGGTAGGAAGTTTACAAAATATCTTCATGGAACATGATTTTTACTTAATATTCTAATGATTTTTGGCATAAAAGAAAAATCAATCAAGTTTAATAAAGCATTAAGTGACTTACATTTTAGTCACAATATTGCCTGTTTTTGCTCAATTTTGCCTACGAAAATAGTTCCAAACAAAGATCACAGCACTGTTTTGTATCTCTGAGCAATGGATGGTTTTTTCTTATTGAATGAATCAGCTTTTGAACAAATCGGTTGATTAAATGATTCAGTGATTCACTCATTAACAGTCAAATGCTTTGTTCCTGAATGATTCAGCCGTTTGATTGAATCGACTGAATCTCATGTCTTACTCATTAATAGTAACTTGCTGTCACCTATTTGTTTTTTTTTATTTCACATTTTGACTTTTTTTTTTCATGTTTTTAATTATTTCAAATACCAGTATTCAATGTTTTATGTTAAAAACAAAACATTTGACCTATTTATGCATTTGTAACCGCAAGTTTAGTGTGTAAATGCATCTAAATGCCATTTCAGATGCAGATTCCAGAAATGTTTCATTTAATCTTTTATTTAATAATTATATTTTCTGGTAAGATATCTGTACTTTTACTTGAGTATGGCTTTCAGTCACTTTATACACCACTGGGTGCCAGACAAAGCAGGCTTTGAACACATAGATAAAAACTGGTTGAAAAAACAACAACAGGTCTTTATTTCAGCATTGAGATTCAGATTTCTTAATTCAGTTTGAGTCATTTTCGAACTGTAATGAACAGCTGTGAATCTACTTCGAGTGATGTCGATGTGATTGTTTTGCAGTCGGATCTCATCCATCAGAGTGTTTATGAGCTCGTTCACACTGAAGACCGGGCTGAGTTTCAGAGGCAGCTTCACTGGGCGCTCAAACCCAGCTGCACCCCAGACACCGGACAGCTAATGCAAGGTAGAAAATAACTAAACATCTCTCCAGACAGACCATGAGCAGACCCGGGCATCGTGCCTGAAAGATTCTGTCCCCATTCTATCAACACAAAGAGTCAAAGAAGATGGATTGCGTGTGTCTGCAAACAAAGTTTGACAAAGTTCCATTGTGAGAGACAAAACATCCTAGTCTAGAATTTTCAGGAAATAAAAAAACATTTTTATTTAACTTGTCACAATGGATCTGAAATATCGTCATTGTTCAATTTGACAATTTGATAAGAGAGACACATTTTTTTTTGAAAGACTTTATTATTATTATTATTTTTTCATCATGAGCCATGTTTTTAACCAATACCCTACTAGATTTCAGAATATATGTGCTATGAGGATTCAGATTTGTATGTGTAACAGCCTCTAACTGCTTGTGTTCAAAGGCTGTGCCACTTTGCTCTGGTTTCAATCTGGGCTTTTTATTCTCAACCAAGCTGGATCAGTTTTCATTAGAGATCTAACACTTGGCAGTTTGAAAGGCCTGTTATTGTCGGAACTATACACATAGGACAGCTGTTCCAGATAGCGCACACTCTTAGTAATAATCCAGCCATCAGCAAGAACACTACCACCAATGAGTTATATAAATGCTTACACAGCAGGGGCCAAAATCCTGCCACCAGTGCTGTTTTTTTTTATGTTGTTTAATTTTAAACAGTTATGTATTTAACTACAGTATGCTTTTCTCTATATTCAAGTTCTTTTTTGTTTTCGTCAAGCTTCTCAGGATGCACCGCTGCCTCAGACATACTACAGTCCAGAGCAGTTGCCACCAGAGAACTCCACCTTTCTGGAGCGAAATTTTGTTTGCCGGTTAAGATGTCTTTTGAACAACTCCTCCGGCTTTCTTGTAAGTTGAAAATGATCATTAATACATTAAAGTGAATAAATACATTAAAATTATGGCTGTCAAAAATAGCGCGTTAACGGCGTTAATTAGTTGTTTGTCGTTAATTACGTCAAATTTTTTAACGCATTTCACGCATGCGCAGTGTGACAAATTATCCAGGTCAGGAAAGTCTCGTCGATCTCTGAATTCTCAAGATAGTAAAAAACAGCGGGGAGCGCCGCGACGAAAACACAGAAGAAGCTTAAGGTCCTGTTATAGCGTCCTGTGTTTCACACTGCGCACGCGCAGAACGCCTACATGCAATGCAGCGAAAATTACAGCTGTTTGGAAAAGCATATGCATTTTTACTTGGTTTTACTGGCACTTGAAGCCTTCAGAAGGTGAAAATATCGATCCTAAAGTATTGTGGCAGAGCAAATGAACACCTCCCAAAAACAAGAGTGCCCAGAGTGCAGAGGGCGCATGTTTGTGTTTCTGAGTTCATTCTTTCGAGTTTCTCTATGCATAATTTCATATATGTGGCTATATTTAACCACTGGTTCACCTAAAACCCTTACACTATCTGTAGTTAAATGGCATGGTTTGATATAGTGCTCAGGTAAATTTGATCTAAGCAAATGTTAAACTTTTGAAATTCAGAAAAAAAAGAACCACATATTGAATCAATACATGAAAATTATGTATCTGTGTCCTGTTATTTATCTTTTGGTATGCATTTCAGAAAGAAAATGGTTAGGATTCAGGTGTAATTGCAAATAGTGATTAATCATGATTAATCCACTGAAAATTCTGATTAATTTGATTAAAAATTTTAATCATTTGACAGCCCTAATTAAAATATAGACTTTAAAATATAGAACACATTATTTTAAGAGATTTTACTGATGAAGAAGGTTGCTTTTAATTTTTTACAGAATTTTTTGAAGTAACCATATTTATGTATATTACCTGAATTCAACACCAGTGCTTGCTTGACTGGAAAAAACATTTTACGCAAACTTTTACATCAAAAATCTATATTTATTACAGTAGCATTATTGCTTGTAGATTTTAAGTGCTGAATGCTCTGACAGTGTGATGGGAGATTTTACAATGGAAAAACAGAAGATTTAATGTTGGATGCCTGTAAACAAGTTTATAAAGAAATGAATAGGAAAAGGAAAGAATAGATAACACATGCAAGGCTGACATTATTTACAGTGCCAGCCGAAGCTTGAATGAAGTCAAAGTCTAGTCAGAGCTCTCCTGTGAATAAAGTTTAAGAAATCAAAATTATATACAGTAGCATACCATAACAGACTGAAAGCTGAAACTGTCTACAAACACGTTTGAATGGAGTCTTTTCATTGAGCTGAATTCATTGCAGAAAGTGTGTGAGAAATGATGAATAATGAGGGATTTTAAAACAGTGTGCACCTCAAAAACCCAGTAATTATGTATTTTTGCTGCAAACAAGCTTGTATTGTACATCACGTTTTTTGAAGAGTACTAATGATAATGTAATAATCTAGAATGAGGGCTGAAATTACTGAAATTATCTTGTGCTTCTACATCCAAAGTAATTACACACACAACAAAAGATACTTTTGTTATCTTTGTTTGAACTAATATTAAGGGTCTCTGTGATAGTAAAACTGTAATGATGCATATGTTAAGATAATATCAGTCCTTGTTTGGATAAGTTCATGACTTCCACACAGCTTTTAGTTATGACTCAGCCTGTTGAGAGGTTTCTCAGTTAACTGCCTCTGCTGGATCATTTCTACATGTAGACTTCCTATCTCAAATCAGACTTTTCAAACAATGCAAAATAAGATATTTTGAAGAACGTTGGTAAGCAAACAGTTGACGGTAGCCATTGACTTCCATAGTACTTTTTTTTTTCCATACTATGAAAGTCAGTGGTTTGTAATAACTTGAGGGTGAGTAAATGATGACAATTTTAATTTTGAGTGAACTATCCTCGTTCTAACATTATAACATGATTAGGAGTGTAACTGTTATACAGTTGAATTTATATATACTACCGCCGTCAAATGATTAATCGTGATTAATCACATCCGAAATAAAAGTTTTTGTTTACATAATATATGTGTGTGTACAGTACTGTGTATATTTAAAACATCTGCATCAAAACTTATCAAAACACACTGTTGCTCACATCAAACTTTTTTATGTGAGAATTATGACCAGTACTTAATTTGATCCTGCTGGATCCAGTTCCGGAAAATGTCATTTTTTTGAATTTTTGCGACCTGGTACTAGGCCTATTTGTTTTAAAAAACCTGGCATTTACAGTACATTAGATCGCGACAGTGCATGCGTGCGTGCAGACGAGGATGGAGCGAGCGAGGGTTTGGCTAGATGTATTTGGAGGTTATTGCTCACGTTTTAAATTTAAATCACATTATGAGCTTAATTTGTACATTATGAATGAATGATGATTTGTACAGTAACTTTGTAGATCTTTTTTTATGCCAAACATACACACTACACACTGACTTAAATTCAAAAAGTGAAAAAGCATAATAGGACCCCTTTAATCATTTTAATAATAAACATGTTAAAAATGTAGTCTTTTATTATACTGAGCTCAAACAACTATTCTTAAATCATATATTTATATATTGGGTTCAAAGTGAGGTCACTGTCTTGCTTAAACAGAAAGTGATCAAAAGATAGCAGGGCCTTGCGTTATATCACGAGAAGGCCCAGATGGAATTACATTTTCTGTGTAAATTCATGGGTAAAATAAGCTAAATGCTGTGGAATGTATTTACATAGGTTCAAATGTGTTAAATATATGGCTTGTATTCTTTTAGGCCATAAACTTTCAGGGGCGTTTGAAGTTCTTGAATGGGCAGAATGAGAGGACAGCAGATGGAAAAGCTGTCCCTCCTCAGTTGGCTCTGTTTGCCCTGGCCTGCCCTCTGCAGCCGCCTTCCATACTGGAGATCTGCACCAAGAGCTGCTTTTTCAAAACCAAGCATAAGCTGGATTTCACGCCCACCGCGTGTGATGCAAAGTAAGACGTTTACGCTCCTATCAATACGTGTGATCAAACTCCTGGAATTGTTCATTGTTTGTTCACCATCTGTATCTCTCACATTCAAAGTCATGTGTTTTTTGTTTCTCCACAGAGGGAAGATTGTTCTTGGCTACACGGAGGAAGAGCTGTGTTACCGCGGCTCAGGCTATCAGTTCATCCACGCAGCTGACATGCTCCACTGCGCCGACAACCACATACGGAGTAAGACTCCCTAAAATCAATGTGGATGAAGAAAATACACTCACCTCACTCGCTCCCATCATGGGGTTTCAACATCACTTGTTTTAGAGAGTAGAGGTCTAACTGTTGTGGAAATAATTGTACTGCTCCTAAAGGGACCATTCTAGCCTGGTAATACCAAACTCTGCTACTTTGCTTTGCTTCGTAGAGTCTGGAAAGGCATAATTGACAAGCGTTTACTTTCTCGTAAGGGGTCACTTGTCTGAAGTTTAAAATCATTAGTGTACCCTTGAGCCAGTCTCATAACGTTTGGTTATGACGTGTGCTATGCACTGGCTCAGCCGCCTGGAACTTCTACAGTAAGCACAGGTATGCTGTGAAAAAAACAAAACATCGAGTTAGTTTTGCTGCCTCTTTAACCTGATCCTCCGTGAGAGCAACCAAGGGGGACACAATCACAATTATCGCCTTGGATTTTGGACTCTCCAGTTTCTCACTGCATGATCGGTAATAGTTGATAAATTAAACTTTTCCCAAAACTTGTCGGGAGTAGGGCCACAACATCACCTAGATTCAAAATTTGAAACAAACACTCTTCTTGTTCGGGCTTCAGTAGGCAAATGCAGTGAATATTTTCCACAACAGAGCGAACAGCATCCCATGTCTCCATATCCGCGGTCGTTTTTGATTTCCCTAAGTTAAACTGCAATCTTAAATTCGGCACTTACGCTTAGCGTCTACGTCACATCTCTCAGTCCGCCCTCTGTTTGGTGATTAGATGGTGATTAGTGTTTCTGTAGCTCAAGTGGTAGAGCATTGCGTTAGCAAGCGCAAGGTTGGGTGTTCGAATCCCATGGAACACATGTTATTTTTGTATTCTCTCAACACAATTATCACGTCATTAAAGTCCACACAACTCTAATTTTCACAGTTGCTGATTTTTCATATGAGCTGAATAATTTCTCTCCCCTGCAGTGATGAGGACGGGTGATAGTGGGTTGACTGTGTTCAGACTGTTGACGAAACAGAACATCTGGGTTTGGGTTCAATCCAACGCCAGACTTGTCTACAAAAATGGGCAACCAGATTGCGTCATCGCCTCACAGAGAGTCATCACGTATGCCTTTATTTGTGTCTTTCTTTTGTCTTTCATGTTGAACAGCCTGTGAATGTTTTCTTTGTTGTCTTATAAGACAATATACATAGTAAAAATGTAATTACAGGTACTTTTTTAAAATAATATAATAATTAGGGTGTTGTATCTAACTTAAAGTCCGTATTAAATTAAAATTCCCCCTATTTATTTGCTAAATGTATATTATTGATTTTCTTGTGACTGATTAATCCACACATATAATATTTGTAATTTTAAAATTTGCAGTGAGACTGAAGTAGTGACAGATCTTTTCTTCCGACATACATTTGAGTATAATGGATCATGGAAAAAAGGAGAAAAAAGAAGGGGGGAAAAAGGGCGGGACTTAGTTCTTATACTGACTTCTCCAATCATAGCCTGCTTAAACCCCCCCCCCCCCCCAATTCATTTTTTTTAATCTATAGTCAGAAGAGGCAAAAAAATACATTTTTCTTAGGTCTTGTGCTTTATATTGAGTCGTTTTGTCTTCTGTAGGAATGAGGAGGGTGAGGAGAACCTGAGAAAGCGTGCTATGATGCTTCCTTTCAGCTTCACTACAGGAGAAGCAGTTCTCTATGACATGAACCTGGCCAGATCTCAGAGTAACACCATACCTTCTGATACCACTGCTCTGGATGACAGTAACCAAGCCAGATCCACTGGAACTGTAGACCCTGACTCCCTGCTGGGCTCCATGCTGAAGCAGGACAAGTCGATTTATGTGTGTCCCGCAGATGAGCACTCTGTATCAGTACAGGGTTTAGAGAACGAGGATCTTGGTGGGATCTTCTCCAGTAACTGTCAAGAAAGTGCCCTTTCACTCTCTGAAAGCTCTCTTTTCAGACAAGAGCGAGTCGTTAACTCTGGAGGAGACGACAGCTGTGAGATACTGAACTTCATGGGGAGTTTAGGGATCGGACCAGAAGATCTGAAGTTCCTTCAGGATGAACTGTTCCTCAGGATTGACCTCGGTGGTCAGAATGATATGGCAGACCTCACAGATGGCATCTTCTCTTATGTACAACACTCTCTCAGGACGGAGACAGACTGTATAATGTCTGATGGTGACCGTCTGAAGGAACTCGTCGGGAAGCCTATGCAGACCTTCACACCTCCACAGCGAGCATCTGCATTAATCTTACAGGATTCATGCGATCCTCCCACATTAGTACCTCAGGAACAGCAGATGACTTCTAGAACAGAACCGCTTGAACAAAGGACACAACATTTCACACCAATACAACCTCAGAGTGAACCGCAGGCCATGCCAGAGCTACACCAACACATACCGTCTCAACCATATAACGAAACAGGAATCACACAATGCGAAACTTCACACATAACAACCCAAAAACACCAAGTTCAGATGATAAACCAACAGTCTCAGTGCTCATACCTTCCACCTCTCCATCTGCTGGAGTGTAAAACACTCAAAAATACTCCGATTTGTGGGAACCTCACTGAAGTTCTGGTCAGCGCCGCTCAGCAGGTTCCTCCTCTCTTCCAGCCAGAGCTCCAGCAGCCTGGATGCTTTTACCTGGAGTCGCCCCTTCTGGATCTGAAGCACAATTACAGGAACCATCTGAGCACGTTGTCCTTCAGCTGCACCCCGCAGCACTCTTCACCTTATATCACTGCAGGTGACCCAGGTATGAGCGAGTTCACTGCTCAGGACCTTGAGGTGCTGCTCAGTGGCCTGGACGCTGATGTGGAGAGGAACGGGCACTCAGGACAATACAGAGGAGTGGGTGTCAGATCAAGTCTGGATCAGCAAGATTACACAGGCCAGATAAGAACCAACCAAATGTGAGGCTGACCTACCTTCACTCTTAAACATAAAGATTCTTCATTGCCACCGGTGGTTCCATGGAGAACCTTTAACATTAATGGAAGTTTTCCATTTAGTTGTGACTGATCAGCTGACAATCCTAAAGAAATAGAGCAGAAAAAACACTTGGTGGAACTTAATTCATACCTATCAGAGGCTGTGATGCTCTGGGCTGGAATGATCAGTGGCTGTGGTCATACAAACCCATGATGGCTGGGCCAGAAAAGAGCACCAGCGGAGTACAGGATGAGGAGGAGGAAGCAGAAACTGGGGTGAAGGAAAGGCTGAAAATGGACAAAGTAAGGCACAAGTGTCCTGTGGCTCAGCATGACGTCTAAGATGAATGGAGAACCAGCCTGTTTGTATCAGTTAGAAACTAGAAATCATTCATCAGTGGCTTCCCTCTTATATGAACAGTGCTGTCACAGTACTTTGATAAATCTCTCATTAAATGTCTCTCATGAGATGTTGCAAATCTATTGGCTTGTCAAAAGCGTGTCCCAAAGCAATATATACAGTGTGCACTAACTGTAAAAAGCCAAACAAGCTTTTCTTTTTTCTCAAATATGCAGCAACATTGATACAATATTAAAGTTGTACAATATAGCTATCTAATTTGCAGCTCTTCTCATGTTAGCTTGTTTACTCTGTAAAATTAAGTCAAAGGCCAAATATTATATTGTGTATGATTAATTTGGGAGATTTACTTAACGCTGTGACTTCCTGTCCGCAGTATTTTCAGTTGTGCTGAAGATTTTTCAACTTTTTTTAAATGTTTTATTGCCTTTAATTTTTGAATAATTGAAATCATCAAGGATCTTTTCTAAGTATAGCATTACTGATGGGTGATGTGGGTAATCGGGAAACTGTGTGGGTCGCCATAGACTGGCATTTGTATAGTAATTTATCATTTTCTGATCATTTATTCTTTGAGGGAAGCTATTGAAGACAATCAGACATATGTAGCACTTATGAACCGCTGTTTCACGGGAGACACAGAGTTTGACCAAACTGTAAATCAGAGAATGATTGGCTTTCTACAAAGTTGCTGTATTCATAAAGCGCTATTGTTAAACAAGCAGTTGAGGTATTTTGAAAGATGACCAAACCTGAAAGACCAAGACTTGGAAAATTATGAATGCTTATGAAAAAAGTGGTCAGTGAGATTTTTTTTAAGACTAAAATATAAATCGTTTTAAAATGTCGCTTGTTACCATGATGCCAATGTTGAATTTTCAGTGGTCATTACTCAGAAATCATTCTGATATTCTGTATTTTTTGCTCAAAATACATTTCTAATTGTTATTAATCTTGAAAAGATTTTTGGTCAGCATTCTTTGAATGTATAGTTCAAATAAACTGCATTTTGCTTGGAATAGAAATCTCTCATTACTTTGTAAATGTCTTGACTGTCACTTTTTTAGTTCTGTCTGTCTATATGTACTGGCTATTCACTTTTGTTTTGTTTTTCTTGACCAAAAGAAGAAGAAATAACCTCTTAAACCCAGAACTTGAGATTTCACTCATTTAGTTTAACTAAGGTAATCCACAGTCAAACACTCTTGTGGAAGGACAGAACTGTCCTTTACGAAAAGAACACAAGTTCATTGCCCTTTTCTTAGAAAGACCTCTATGTGCCTCGCAAAAAAATCTTTATATAACGACTATAGTTCAAATAAATCTTTTACAAAGCACCTGTGTGGCTGATCGGATCGCGTCAGCTTCTCTGACCAACTTGAATGAGTGTGAATGTGGCATCGTGGAAAGTTTTTGACATTTTTAAGATCATGTAATTAAGTTTCCTGTTGTGTGTCCCTTCTCTGATGGTGCGATCCCGCTATCTGCTGGCTGAAAAAGTATTTACAATGTTGATGATTTGGTGGGTTAGTTAGTGAAAAATAAAATCCAAATGTGTTTATATGGTTGAATATCTAAGATCTATGATTTAGAGTATCAAGGCTTTCCTTAATGTGATATATTTACATGTATTAAGTACAATGTTTGTTGTTAATGTTACTTGTAGGTTTGGTGTTTCATGAATTACTTTTTTTATTATTGTTTGACTCTTTTAAATTATGCAGTACACCTATATAGCTTCAAGGTATGTTCTAGCATCTAGAAACCGACATGCAAAACTTTTCTTTCTACTTGAAAATTATTTTAAGCCAATGTCTATTCATGAATGACAGGTTAATGGTCTGTCAAAGCAGCTGAGACTGCGGCTGACTAATGTGATGGATATTTCAATATATATAAAGTACAAATAAAAGAAAGACAGTTTTGTCAGTCAGGGTAATGTTTAGTTTTACAGTTAATGGTGTCATTGTTTAGGGGACCGGTCCACTTAGAGCAGGATAATCCCTATGGATTGGGCTCTGTAAGCCCCATAAGACCCCGCTAACACCAGATGGAATTTGCCTTCAGCAGGGCTTGAGGTTCCCACAAATTGAATTAGTAGACGGCCAGCACAGGGAGGGTAAAAGGAGGCCAGAGGACACTCTTTCCTGTTTGAGACCTGCTGACCTCTGAACTTTATACTTCCTGTCAGGTTTATGCTTCATTGTGGTGGTGAACGTGTGGTCACCATCATCGGTGTCTTTCTCTGCCTAAAACAAAAGGGTCTTGCTTCGACTATGTACACAGCATAGCTCTTCTGCATTGTCTTTTTATACAGCCATGCCATTTTACTTGGCTCATTATAGTTATCAGAGTTTATTTATTCAATATTTAAATTCAAAGTGGTTAACGAACAAAGTTAATCTAAAATTGACCAATTTTTTAAATATAATTTATAAAACATAAATCTTACTGTGTCCAAATATTTAGTGACTTACAGTTTAAGATGCATGCCAGAATGAATATATATATATATATATATATATATATATATATATATATATATATATATATAATGGAATTCCTATACTTATGTAATTCTTATGCTTACATTGGTTGTTTTATAGTTTTGAGAACTTTACTATCACTTTAAAATGTGGAAAACAGTATAAATATAGTCGAGTCCACACTGCATATTCAATATTTGTGCAATAAAGAAGGTTATTCACATTTATTTATTGTGAGCAAATTAATATTGTCTCAGCAGTGCGGTTTAAGACAGATCTGAGAAAGGATGGGGACTCTGGGTCAAGGGCTCAGCTTGGCTTTTGGGAGACTCCCAGGCCGTCAGCATGAGGAATAGCAAACAGCTGGTTAGAGGAGATCTCTCTCTCACACACACACACACACACACACACACAGTGGTCCTCCAGCTGCTTGACATGGAAGAAAGGAGGAGAAGAAAGGATACCAAGAAGAGGAGGACGGGCAGTCTGATGAGGAAAGGACACATGGTTCAAACAACACCTTGCACGGAGGAGCACTGGGCTTCCAATTTGCTCCTAACAAGCATTCAGGCAGCATGACGTGGAACGTGACATCTCGCTGGAGAAGCTCGGGAGAAGGGTGACCCTCTTCTGCAGCCGGCGGTAGTTGGACAGAAGCTGTAAAGCACGCGGAAACAGGGAGGAATGCGTTTGAAGTGACATGTAAAAATGTGAAGCATCAGACAGCTGTGGATTTATGACGATGACAAATCTGTACATAATCGGTGCTAATCGCATCCCACCCCAACCTCAGGAGGGATGAAAGCGTCCCAGTCCTACTGCGTTCCCAACACACATCAGTGACAGACGGTGAAGGAGTGAGAAAGACCTTGGTGTTATGGGCCATAACTGATCACTCATGTCTTTAAAGTCAAACTGACCCTAGACTCTGAAATAGACCTGAAGTTTTACTGCCTAGGGTTCAGCTATTGCGATCCGAACAGTAGGTGGCAGTCATCCTCTTCCTCAAATTGTAGTGAAAGCCAATGAACTTCTGTGCAGAATGAATTTCCCACTAAATCATAAGCAGACATAATAAACATTTAGTTCAGCCAATATACTGTGACTCCAAAATTGATTTGGACCCACAAATCAACATGACTGAATGAAACCGTATTAAATAACAAAAATATCAAACCATGGAATTAAAGGGATAGCTATATATAATTGAAATTACGATTTTCCATAGTTATAATTTTACATATTTTACTATGGAAGTCAATGGCCATATATATATATATATATATATATATATATATATATATATATATATATATATATATATATATATATATATATATATATAAGAAAGAAACTCAAACAGGTTTGGAACAAGTGGAGGGTTAGTAAACAATGACAGAATGAAAAATTTTGGGTCAACTGTCCCTTTAATTGTAAAACAACAACAACGACAACAAACAAACAGAAAAACATTTTTTTTTTCATTTTAAATAATAATGGGGGATTGTAATTCATGCAGATAAAGATATTGCAGATAAATAAATAAATTAACTTATTTTGCCTTCTTCCAAAACTATTATTCGTTGGATGAACTGATTCACTAGAATGAATCAGACTTTCATTGAGTTAATTTGTAATACTTCCATGAGTTATATCTACATTTAAAACACCTTCGGTAGACACTGTAGGCCATTTGAGGAGAATAATATGTGAATGTACTGCTATCATGATATCATTTCAGTTTATCAGATACATTTAATATAAGACTAATTCACAAGTGTCTCTTGGAGTGGGATTCTGTTATGTTATCTGTGTCATCAGTCAATTATTGAAATGTATTATTTGTCAACATACATAAATTTACACAGAATTTCATTTAACATTTTATATCAGTGACACCTTTCATACATAAAATAAACATCATATCAGATGTATTTTACATATTCTGCAAAAAATCAGATGACACAGAGATTTTTGTTTCAGGGGGTCTTCTGACCTCCATAGTGCGGAAAGAAGTTGCTAAAAAAGAGCTGCACATACTTTCAAGAAACAATCCAAAAGACGACCAGCTAAGCCTTTCTCTCCTCCTTTGCCTCGTGTTCCAGTATGTTTTTTTTTTTGGGGCTGCAGCTAGGGGACGTTCCCAGACACAATACAGAGCCAGGATAAACACCCCTGTGGCAGTCATACACCTGCACAAACCGGCTCTCTCCCCCTCATACTGCAGCACAATAAACTACGTCATCCATCACAGAGAAACTCCCTACAGCATCTCTTCATCCTCAGACAAAAGCATGGAGAGAAGATGCTAGGGAAAATGTGTAGATGGATCCTGGGGGACTTAGGATTTTTGGTTAATGCGCAAAGCCTGCATTGGTTATTGTGGCAATGGATTTACAGTGGTAGCAGAGGAAAACTCTCAGCCTGAGAAAATGTAGTGTCGTGTTGACACGCAGTGCTCCTGGCTGGAGGGAGCAGCGCTTGAGGTTACACACCAGAATAAATCTAACGCAGACATTAACTGGACACCTGTACGAGATGCACAAGGCCAGAAATTCAGTCGAGCGAGGCGGTAAGAACGTAAAACAGGTTTTGGAAAGAAGAACAGAGAACAGTTGCAAATTGGAGAAGCGAGCTCAAAAAAAAAAAAAAAAAAAACACCACTCTATAATTTCATGAAAATAACTCAACCATATGCTGTTATTCTGAGGTCATTGCATGCAATAAACTCAGGACACCGTGATGATCTAAGCATGAATCTCTTGTGTATTTAAATACATTAACCTGCTTATCATGTGTGACTAAACGGGGAGTAACTAAAAATAGTGCCGCTTCTAATTTAACACAGTTTTACCATTAGCTGTTTTCCATTTTCTCTCATAAATATGCACACATAGAAACCACATGAGCCCACTCCAGACACAACAACGTGTCTGCCATCTTGGGATGGTTAACGTGTCATCGCTCACAGTAAAAATCAACGATTTTTCCAAAATGCTGCAACATTCTGCAGCTTCTGGTTTTAAAATCCCGGTTTTATACATGTACATATATATATATATATATATATTTTTTTTTTTTCTAATCATTAAATAACTACAATGCATTTATCTACTTTTTGTTTGTAACTTGTCGCGTACTAACTATATTACAATGCTTATAATACAGCCAATCACATCTCTGAATAAAGCTTAGTAGAAGAGAGCTATTTATATTTGATCTGGGAATATAACATTAAAAACTTTACGTATATTGACATGAAAAGCATTAGATGCAAATTAAATGTGTGATGAGATGGGAAAGTAAGTAGATTATAAAAAAAATTTAATAAAACTTACACTCTCTGTCCCCAGATCAACATAGTCTCACTTTTACTGAAGTGTTTGGATGATAATTAATCATGGTTCGGCAGTTCTGACAGAATGTGTGATGAAAGTCAAGAAATTACTGGTGACTAAAAAAAATCACAGGGACAGCTCAGTGGGAAGGTTGACTTCATCAGGTGAGACATGGCTAAAAAAATCCCCCCGGGTAGAGTATTTTAATACCGCTAGTATATACATAGCCAGAAGATTGGTGGTTCTGTAAGCGCTCATTAAATGTAACATTTTCTGTACAATGTGTAGCATTCCCGACGCAGAGCAGCTTTTGCCTGATGAAGCCCAGCAGGTGTATGATTCTCCAGTCAGATGGCTTGAGGGGGCAGTGTCATCGCCATACTGCCAACTAAAGTCCTCGTGAACCCAGGATCATTCTCACAACAGATCTGTGTGAGTTGGATATGTACGAACAACATATTCCAGCAAGTCTAGAATTTTCTTTGGATACATTACGGCAACTCTAATGGCTCTTTCTTACAATTATGAGTCTGAACTGACAGCGCCAGTGCTATTTATATAGACACAAGTGGTTAATGTAGACAGGGAAGTATTGTGCGAATTACTGTTTTATGTAAAACTGCACGAAGATTCTTTGCAACACGTTTTGTGTTCCACGGAAGAAGAAAAAAGGATTTGGAGATTGAAGGGGAATAAATGCTGACCGAGTTTTCATTCTTGGGTATTCCTTACTGTTACTTTAAGTGAGAACTGAAAGCTTTCAGTGTAGCTGCAATGTGCTTTTTCACTTCATAACAATGCTGAGATTCACAAACTGTGCATTACAGATGCGAAAGAAATTAGAAATAATAATGGTTTCTGTGAAGGCACTATAGCCATGTTATGTAATGTGTGTGTGATGTAAAAGTTAAAGGGTTAATTCACCCAATAATCTAAATTATGTCATTAATAACTCACCCTCATGTCGTTTTAGGAATTACGGTAAGTAATTTGCGGATTAATGCTTATTGGAGACGTGAACCGTTTTAAACGATTCAGTTCGATTTGGTGAACTGGTTCAAGAAGATCCGGTTACATCGAGTGATTCGTTCGCAAACCTGATATCACTACACTGCTTAGTTTTGAACTCGCTCACAACAGACACGGAAGAGAAGACAATGCTGAATAAAGTCGTAGTTTTTGCTATCTTTGGACCAAAATGTATTTTCGATGCTTCAAAAAATTCTAACTGACCCTCTGATGTCACATGGACTACTCTGATGATGTTTTTCTTACCTTTCTGGACATGGACAGTATACCGTACACACAGCTTCAATGGAGGGACTGAGAGCTCTCGGACTAAATCTAAAATATCTTAAAATGTGTTCCAAAGATGAACGGAGGTCTTACGGGTTTGGAACAACATGAGAGTGACTTATTAATGACATTGAATCACTTACATTTTAGATAAAAGACAATTTTATATATAAAATTGGCACTGAAAAGCCATCCATTGCACACACTAAAAAACGCTGGGTTGTTTCTTCAACCCAAATGCTGGGTTGAGACCGCTGGGTAGGATGTTGGGTTGTTTTAAGCAAGTTTGGGTTGAAAATTGGTCTTGATCAATGACGCATGTCACGTTTACATTGGACGTCTCCAGTGCGAGAAGCCGCCATTTTCTCAGCGTGAAAGAAGTGAGAACCGAGTGAAAGACATCATGGTAAATAAAGATTCAAAATGTAAAGTTATCATTCATTGTTTATGTCCGGGAGTATTTTGACGTTTCATGAAGGGCGTGAATTAAAGAGTTTATATTGAAAAATAAGCGGTTTTCGCCTCGGAAATAGAGGTCTTAACGGCCTTTTCTACTGAATGAAGAGGTAACGTTAATGTTACTTTTAATATAACGTCTGTGAGTGTCTTATGTCATATTTACATTAGATTGTACACGGTTACGATTACACTCATGTTAATTTGTTATCTTCTTTTTCGCGGTTAAACTGAATGTACTGAATGTTCCTAAAGGAAAGAGCTTTATGTAATAAAGACTGGCATAATTATTTTGAGGCTGTTGAAGTGGTAATTGTTAAAAGTAATGTTTTGCATGTAATATTTCAGTCTTGTTGAGCTTTTGTCTTCATTGTTCCTGCGCCGGGAGTTAACTAACGTTACACAGAAGCTGTTTGCGTGAGGAGAAGGGTTCTCTCAGCTTCTTCTGAATAGAGGGAAAGACGGGTTTAAGGTGAGTAAACTTCAGAAGTCCATCATGTTATCTTTTTTTTTTTTTTTTAACTAAGACTAAAACCATGTTTGTTTTTGCAGATGTTGAAAGCCAGAGACAAGATAACATAATTCTTTTGAGACTGATGTGAGTTATTTTTAGAAAATAAATATTTCTGTTGTGTCCGGCCTGTTTACTTCACATTTTTATGCATCAACAGTATGATTACATGTTCATATTTCATTTAAACCATTGATGTCCCTTTTTTCTTTGCAGAACTCAAACTAACTTTGGAGTTAAGGACACAGAAGTCTGCTTGTGTGAGGAGGAGGTGGTTTTCTCAGTTTCTTTGGAAGAGAGGAAAAGACAGTTATAGGCAAGTGAACTTCATCATTTCATGTTATCAGTTTTTTTTTACTAATAGTAAAAGAATGTTTGTTTTTTGTTTTTTAGATGTTGAAAGCCAGAGACACAGGAGAACATCATTCTTTTGAGATTTAAGTAAGTTATTAAAAGAAAAATAACCGTGCGATTACATATTTTATGAAAACTATTTATGTCTGTGTTGTTCATTGCAGAATTCAAACCAACTTTGGAGTTGTCTGATTTGGAGAGTCATCTTTCTTGGTCTTCCCTCTTAAAGGTAAAGTTCACACAAAAAATAATTTACTGAATGAATCTGGAACAACATGGGGAGAGTAAATTATGACCCTTTTTATTTTTTGGTGAACTAACCCTTTGAAGAGCAGCCCTCCACGTACATGAACATTTGTGAGGTATGTGAATGTCATGTCTGTTTAAATGTTTCAGTAAAGAAGTAGCTTTCTGAAATAAATATATTTATTCAAACAATATTACATGCCCTTAGTGCTGCCATTATAGCCTTCAGGAGCGCTGTGGTAGACAGAGACATTAAACAAAGTGTTGAAACTTTAACACAGATTATTTACCTATCCTTACAGATGTGAATACACCTTTATCTGAAAATGGATAGAGTTTAATACAATTTTCTTATTTCAAATGTGTTTCTCTTTTTAGGCCACTGATGAAGTGCAGGCGGTGACTGTGATGAATGCTGGTCAAAGAAGAGCTCGTCCTTTCCCCTAAACTGATGCAGCAGTGGTTTTAAAGGAGGTCGCTGCCCTGGATGATGTAGAAGATGTCACATGCTGTGCTGATGGGGCTTCTTCATGACTACATCAGTTATGTTAAAGAGATCATGAAAATTGACAGTGATGCATGATCTGTATTCATGGACTGTGAAACAAACTGTAAGTGTATAATTTGTAAAAACAAAATGTTAAATGCTGTGTTGTTTAGTAGAAATGGGAGTTTACACATGCTCACATTCTTTCACACACACACACACACACACACACGCATGCATCTGTTAAATGTCATAATATCAGTGTTAATGTTATGGATTATTTGAGCACTGTCGTGCCAGAATATCTTATAAAGAACTTAACTAATTGTACAATTATTGTATAATAGTGTTTTTGTATATTTTATACAATATATACAATTTACCAAAAAAGTCAAATTTGATATTAAAAGTTATATTCAACAAATGTTCAGTGCTTTATTTATAAACTCTGTAGCTGTTAATGTCATACTTTTCTGCATTTCTTCTAATATGCATGTTACTTTTTGACTGTTTTCTCTTGTTTCTAATAAATATTTACCTTTTGGTAGTAATTAATTGTGTGTTAAAACTGATTTTAAAATGAACAAGATTTGTAGGTTTAATGCCTAGCTTAATGCAGGGTTAAACATAATAACCCAACTGGTTGGGTAAAAATAACCCAGCATTGGGTTTGTCCCTTTTTGACCCAGCGCTGGGTTGCCAAAATAACCCAATTTGGGGTTTTATCAACCAAGCAGTTTTTAGAGTGCATCTACGAGCAACAGTGGCATCAGTGTATTAAGCAAATCATTTGAGTAAATGATTCAATGGGCCCTATCTTGCACCCAGCGCAATTGACTTTGTACACCGACGCATGTGTCATTACTATTTTGCACCCACGCAAAGCGCGCTTTTCCCTCCACAGAAGCACGTCGCTAAACTAGTGAATGAACTTGCGCTCCCTGGGTGGTTCAGCGCAAAAAAGGAGGCGTGTTCCGGCGCAAACAATCCCTGGTGCTATTTTGCTGTTCCATTAAACAATTGCGCCACTGACCAGAAAAAACCTAGTCTAAAGTCAGTGGCGCGTTGCGCGTTGTTCATTATGCTATTTTAAGGGCGCATGCTTGACCATAATGTATAGCGTGCACAACGCGCATACACTTTGCTCTAATCTACACAGATGCAACAGTTATTTTTGCAAATCATAAATTGTTACACTAAAAAAATATTAACACATGAGATGACGGAAATCATTGTGGTGTGCCACGAAGATGTGAAAAAATAGGCATAAATCTAGCTTACAAATTATTCAGGCTAATTGTAGTAATTAAGGATCAGACCTGTTGGCCAAATAGTGGCAAGACATATGTGTATATAAGGACATCTGACAAATTGTGGCTATTTCCTCCCACGCCTGTTTAACCGACGCTATTTTGGGTGGGTTTCTCCCATCCCCATACAACACAACTTCTCTGTCTTTCACTGCTCTTACAAGAACATCAGTCTCCTCGGCTGTGAACCGCTCCTGGCGTGCGCCTGGTAAATACGCCATAATAATAGCAATCCATAATGGAACTTGCGCACCTGCTTTTAAAGGGAATGTTGGATGACGTTCTGATTGGTTTATTTCACGTTACGCCCAAACCACGCCTATGAATAATGAAGCTACTTCAGACCAACCCATTTTAGATTTGCGCCGGGTGCAAGAGCCATTTATCCCGCCGGGAAAATAGCAACAGCGCCGAGACCCGCCCACAAAGTTACTTGCGCTTCGCGCTTTGACACTTGCGTTTCAGATCATTAAAATAGGGCCCATGGACTCAAAATTTATCGCTACCTACTGGTTTAATGGCTTAAAGGATTCATGAACTTCCTTTGTTTTTTCATTATTATTTTGTACTGTCCTTTGAGGTCCACTTATAATTGTATTAGATTTGTACATCGAAAACATGATAATTTAGAATAGGCTGTTTTCTGTCCTGTTTAGACCCCATCATCAGAAAGCTTTGTCGGCATGGTGGATTGTAGACTTTAGGTTTTACACTTTTAAAAATAAAGGTGCTTAAAAGGTTCTTCACATCGATGCGATCAAAGAACCATTTTTGGTTCAACAAAGAACCATTCAGTCAACGGTTCTTTAAAGGGGGGGTGAAATGCTCGTTTTCACTCAATATCCTGTTAATCTTGAGTACCTATAGAGTAGTACTGCATCCTTCATAACTCCAAAAAGTCTTTAGTTTTAATATTCATAAGAGAAAGATAGTCTGTACCGATTTTTCCCGGAAAAACATGACTGGCTGAAGGCGTGACATGTGGGCGGAGCTAAAGAATCACGAGCACCAGTAGGCTTTTTGCGTTGAGAGCGTTTGGAAGTTGTGACATTACCGTGAGGAAAAAAAACATCATCCAAAACAAACCATGGCTTACAGTCAGATTCAGCCGTTTATTTATGATCCAGAATCAGATCCCGAGGCTGAAACTGAACGAGAGCAGCAGCAGCAACGACTCGCTCCGAGCGGGGCTCGAACCCGGGTCTCCGGCATGGGAGGCGGACGCACTAACAAGGAGGCAGAGATATTTTAAGCAGTTTTACTCACCGCCTGCGGTTCCAACACACGATCGTGACCCTTTTTCGTTGGGATTGCATCATCCTTAAGAAATAAACGATACGCAAATCCGGCGTCAAACTGGGCCTTGTTTGTAAAACAAGCATCTTCGAAATGCAGGGAACAAACAAAAACACTTGTACAACTCCGTTGATGCTCTGTAAAAATAAACTCCATCCACTGGTCCCTTAATGCTGTTTCTCTTTTGGTAATCTGTGCAGGGTTGTCTTGCCCTGGCAACCAAAAACACACTTCTTTTGTGACTTTTCGCGACGCTCTCGCTCTCGCTCTGATCAGTGAACGTCTGTTGTGCTCTCAGTGCTCTGCTATACGGGAGCGCGCGCTCTTCCGGCAGAAGTGCCCTAGGACCCATATAAGGAAATTCCGCTCCATCTAACGTCACACAGAGCCATACTCGAAAAAAACTTTCCGAAACTTGTGACAAACCGGAAGGAGTATTTTGGGAACAAAAATACTCCTTCAAATGTACAACTTAATTTTTGAAACTTTGTCCATGTTTAGCATGGGAATCCAACTCTTTAACAGTGTAAAAAACTCAGTATGCATGAAATAGCATTTCACCCCCCCTTTAAATAACTATCTCTTCTGAAGAATTTTCTTTTACCACAAAAAACCTTTTGTGAAACAGAAAGGTTCTTTTAGACAAAAATGTTCTTCTGTGTAGTTATGTCAAAAGATCAAGGGAATCTTTATTTCTCACTTCGTGAACCCTTTAAATTGCAGAAATCATTATTCACCACTATGCCACTATCATTAATGAATAGACACTCTGGAACACACAAGCCTAACTTATAATAAATTTAATAAACCTTTAAAGATGTAACTTTTTAACCTGTTAACTGTCACTCTGTCCCGTATATGACACGCCTACGTTTACTTCACTATATTACAATTAAATCCTAATCTAATCATGACAAATTATATATTGTTGGAAATGTCTAAGACTCCCAAATATATATTTTACCAATGTTTTTTTGTTAAAAATTTAGGGAAAGTAATAAATTAATTTATGGCAAGAGTGCACCTCAAAAATCTAAATTATAACAGGAGTTCTGACCTTTGTCTGACCTTCTTTGTTGCCTTTTTCTCTATCACACTGTAGAAATCATCAGGAATGATATATCACTTGAAAACTTAAAATCTCAAAATCCATCCTTTAAACCCATTTTAAAATCACACATTGCATTACCATGAAAATGGTACATCAAAGTCATGTTACAAAATGTTTTCAGTCATGAATTATAAAAAATTAGCTCTGGATCATGCACTTTCTGTCAGGGTCTTGGCAAGGAGGAACTCAGGTGCAGACAGGGATTCTCAAACAAAGGGTTTATTAAATACAAAAAGGGGAAAACAAAACCCACGAGGGGGAAAACACTGACTAGGGAAAAGACTAAAACCAAACAAGACTGGGCAGACAAGATCAAGACACAAAACACTAACTATAACCAAACACTCACGGTATACAAAGACTTCTCAAAGGGGGTTACAAGGGTAAACTTCTCACAAGACTGACCAGTAGGAATACATATGTGAAACACAGAAGTAGAACACAATGAACCGACGCAAGACAGAGCACACTAGGAGATCTAAATAGGGGAACTAATCAAGACACGACAGGTGTTACAGATAGGACAATCACGACACGACTAGGATAACAAGGGGGGCGGGGCAAGGGAACGAGACAACACAAGCACATGGCCCAAAGACAAGGCCATGTGCTTGTACACAAAACATGGGTCTGTCATGATCCTGCCTCAAGACTAGGAAAAATCAAGGACACGAGGGCAGAATCATGACAGAACCCCTCCCTTAAGGAGCGGCTTCCAGACGCTCCTCAAGGGAACATCACACACGGGACACGACTGACATGACAGACTGGGACACAGACACAAACCAACAAGACATGACGAACAACAACAAGGGCAAACATGAATACACCACAGCAGGGTTGGGGTGACAAATCAAAAAAAACAAACAGGGAAGGGGAGGGGGCGGGACCACAAAGTTCGTGGGGGACAGACCAGGGCGGGTGGGTGGGGTAGGAATCTTAGGGGGACAGGACGAAGGCTGACGACGGGGGGTACGGGCAGGTCTGGGTGGTGAGGGGCGGGGTGGGGTCTCGGGACAACTGACAGGGGACATGACAGGAGCAGACAAGGGACGCGGGGCAACACTTACGGGACGCGGGGAGACGACATCTACTGGACACGGGGCAACATCTACGGTGCACGGGGGGACCACATCTACAGGACACGGGGGGACCACAGGACACGGGGGGACATTAACGGGACACGGGGCCACATCAACGGGACACGGGGCCACATCAACGGGACACATCAACGGGACACGGGGAGACAACGGCTGGACACTTGGGACTTCTGGGGACAGGGTCAGGGGACAAGACAGGACTGACGGGGACTTCTAGGATCCGGACAAGACTAGACAAATAATCTGAAAAGGCTTTAGCCGCTAGAACAATTGGCAGCTCCTTATGAGATGAGACCGACTGTACAAGAGTCTTTGCTGCAGAGTCGGCCGCGGCTCTCTCCTCCGCTCTCACGACTGCAGCTCTCTTCTTTGCCGGCTCGGGCACGCCCACCGCTGCTGGCTCGGGCACGCCCACCGCTGCTGGCTCGGGCACGCCCACCGCTGCTGGCTCGGGCACGCCCACCGCTGCTGGCACGGGCACGCCAGCTCTCTCCGCTGCTGGCTCGGGCACGCCAGCGCTCACCGCTGCTGGCTCGGAAGGAGACAGGGTCACAGGACCGGCAGGCCCCTTCTTCTTCCTCTTCCTCCTCGGGCGCGGTGCAGAGGCTACAGCTGGGTCAGAGGCGGGTTGGGGGAGTTTGGTCTCGGGCAGGGCAGCCTCGGACGCCGAAGACTCTGAAGCTGACTCCCATGAAATCCGTCTCCCTCGCTTGTTGGGGAGACTTAAGGTAGTGGGAGGTGCCTCAGGATCTTGGGAGGGACCTAACTGATCCCCCAGGGTTGCCACGGCCAGGACACGACCCTCCGGGATCGCCGGCAGCTGGGTAGGTGGGGGGGACCTCTGTGGCTCCTCCTGGGAGATGCTCTCCCACAGCCGGGCATAATTCCGAAGGATCCACTCCCCCTCGGGCGAGTATGGGAGGGTGACCCCCTTCCTGTCGGTGGGGGATGAAGTCCAGCATTGCCTCCGGAACTCCGCCTGTCGCTGGAGCTCGGAGGCCCTCCTGCCTGCTGAGTTCCTCGGTGGTCGGTTCATTCTGTCAGGGTCTTGGTAAGGGAGGAACTCAGGTGCAGACAGGAATCGGGTACACACAGGATTTATTTGACAGAAAGGGAAAACAAAAACCCACGAGGGGGAAAACAATACCTAGGGTAAGGACTAAAACCAAACAAGACAGGGCTGACCAGATAAAGACACTAAACACTAACTATAAACAAACACTCACGGGATACAGGATACAGGATACAATCACAGTCACAAGTGTGGAACACATCTGAGAAACACATAAGTAACACAATGAACCGACGCAAGACAGAGCACACTAGGAAAGCTAAATAGGGGAACAATCAAGACACGACAGGTGTTACAGATAGGACAATCACGACACGACTAGGATAACAAGGGGGGCGGGGCAAGGGAACGAGACAACACAAGCACATGGCCCAAAGACAAGGCCATGTGCTTGTACACAAAACATGGGTCTGTCATGATCCTGCCTCAAGACTAGGAAAAATCAAGGACACGAGGGCAGAATCATGACACTTTCAAGTCTCTGTTCAAAAATGTGTGTGACAGTTAACAAGCTAAATAATGGTATTTAACATTGGAATTACTGGTGAAAAACTTCATTATCCATGATTCCACAAAATATCTCCACCAATCAGAGATCAAAATTTTGAAATGATGTGATTCACCTTGTAGCTTTAATGAAGACTCTTTAACGAAAACTTTTTAAAATCATTATGTGAAAAATACTTGCGTAACCAAAGGCAGATACTGTTGGAAGCCACTACAAGGCCTGGAACTAACTATTATATTATGCTTTTTATTACACATGTGTTTGGGGAGGTGTTACTGAAATAAGTTGTAGTGTTGAAACGGTGAGTTTTCTGACAGTAACATGGGACTGTGAATGTGCTGTAATGTGTGACAGTAAGTGAGAGGCATCCAGTGATTCACGTCACCTTCTGCGTTTCAGTCTTTTCAAACTGCTGAGATGGGGAAAGGGGAATTGTAAGAGCGTGACTTTTTCATATCCTCAGACAATTTTCAGAGACCTTAAAACATCAGATGGCCCTCAAACACCACTTCCTCTAACAGTGACAGGAATCCTCAGTGTATGAGTGTGTATGAATGAGGTGTGTGTGCTTGAATGATCTCAGATTCATTTTGCAACAGAGAAGTGATTTCAGCATGAAGATCAAGAGTGGTAAGTGCGCCGTAAACCTGATAACTGGGACAAATGGGAATATTGCGTAAATATGAGTCTTAGCATTACCATAAAATTAAAGATACAAGACAGATTACATAGTAGAGTGTATTGCTGTAGATTTTAAAGTAACACTAAAGCATGAATCACTGTTTTTTTCTTTTCTTTATTGGTTCCACAGTAAACATGATTTTCCCCCAAATGTTCTTGTAATGACAGGTTTAGGTGAAGGCTATAAAGCCTATATGGTACACAGATTCTATCAGGCTTCAGGATGGGGCAGAAGACATCACCCCTTCCCCTTTAAAACCCCAACCAGGCCAGGTCACTCAGTCTGGGGCTACGGTGAGTGGAATCATATTATCTGTCTCTCTGACATGCAAAGATTTTTTTTTTGCCTGAGTTATGAAACTTACGAGACAATATTACAGACAAATTGCTTACTCAGCAAAACTAGACAATGCATTCTCTCTATTTGTGTTCAACGGTAAAAATGCCTAAGGCTCATGGGAAAAATAGCAGTTAATGTGAGAGAAATGCTTCATTCAAAATCTGCAAAAATAACATGTCACTGCTGTATCTAGCATTTGGTTACATTAAGTAACATTTGATGTATTTTGGAAAATATGGTATTAGTATGAGGTTAGCGTCTCAGAGGCACTTCTTTTGCTGCTGTTGCATATGAAAATTAACAAAGCGATTATTGCATCTATTGTATCTTGTACATTATTTACATTATTTATAATTGTATGTGTATTATTCAGTTGATGTTATAAGTAAAACCCTAATAATAAGAGAGTTAATGGCAATTAATTAAAATTCTATTTAAATATTTGATATATGGATGATGTGTTTTTAAACAAATTAATACTTTTATACAGCAAGGATGGAATAAATTGATCGGAAGTGACAGTAATGCCCAAATGTTACAAAAGATTTCCAATTCCATTTCCATAAATGCTTTTCCTTTGAACTTTCTTATTCATCAAAGAATATAGGGGGGAAAATCACAGTTTGCATAAAAATATTAAGCAACAGTGATGTGACACTGGATAACTGGAGTAATGACTGCTGAAAAGGGATGTATATTAAAATAGCATTAGGGTTCATAATAATAGTGTAATAGTAATACTGTGTAGTAATAATATGTTAAGTAATAACTGTTGCAAAAACAGCTCTTTTATGTTGCAATAATTTCACAAAATTAATTTGAATGCATTTTTGACCAAATAAAATGCAGCCTTGGTGAGCATAAGGCACTTCTTTATCAAGTTCTTTATCCAAAAAAACTTTCAGTAGTATACATATACAACAAAGCTCTTTTTTTCTGACTTGTATATCCTCTTGATTCTTCATTGTGAAGTACTGGAGTGTGGGCAGGGACTTGTTAGCTGTTATTGTGAGAGAGAAACTTGGATGGGGAAGTGCAATGTGCCTGAAAGAGGAAACGCTGAAAGCTTCACACATCCTTGCACAAATAGGATAGTACATTCATGAGATGTCCTTTCACGAGCTTCCTGTTTGACTCTAAAAACTGAAAAGCTTCTTTTGTAAATTGTCGGTTTCCAAGAAATGGAACAAAGACACGTGTAGTAGGCCTGCTCTTACTAAATGGCTGATTAAGCCTAGTCATATGAAAGACATATTCATCTCACCAGCGCTTTATATACTGAAGCATGTACCTCGAAGTAAATATTCCCTTGTCAAACCAAGTTAGGATATAATGAACCCTGACAAGAGCAGCGCGAGTCGATTTCACACTCATGGTCCGGTATGGATCATGAATCATAGTGCCCCCATAATGATGAGCTTACATACATACCACTGATCTAATGTTAGATTGAATCCATTTGGAGATCAATCAATAAGAGTGCAGACAGGGGTGGAACTGAGCAGAACGAGAGCTATTGTGCTCTATATTGGGAGCCATTTCAGGCTTGACGCAGAACATGGTCTCTAAGCAACAGCATCAGATTTTCAAGTAACAGAGCTGTCTATATTTCCAGAGCGGTGGGTAAACAACTTACCTGCATTCACCAGCACACATCCCTGAATGCACAATGGACAGAATAGATTTATTTGGCATGGACTCGCTTTGGTTGAATGGTTAAATATGCACTTGGGATTGAAAGGAGCCCTTAGAAACATGTTGATGGTCGGTGCAATCTCAATCTACAGAATTGCCTGTGGAGTGGCTGGATTGGTGATTTAAGCTGTGGCCAATGAGTTTTGCCACCTGTCGGTACAAGATTAAATTAAAAAAGTGTGTACAATGGACCGCATCTTTCGTTTCTGTCAAAACTGCTATTTATAAAGGCTTGTTGATGTGTAAAGAAGAAAAAAAAAAGAAGAAAAAAATGGACAGATTTTGTGTCTGTATGTGTTCGAGATAGAAAACGTGTGTAAAAATGTGTGATAATTCTGTGCAAATGCATCATCCCTCAGCAGCAGTGGCCCTTCACACATGTCCTGCTCATCTCTGTGCTGCTGCTGTGTCCCGGCAGAACGGAGACGAGCTCAAATGACAGTCACACAGCTATTTGTCTGCTTACTCCAACCTTATGGATATGTTCTAAACTTACTGTACATCCCTGGGGTTGATTTGCAGATGTATATATAAATATATATATATATATATATATATATATATATATATATATATATATATATATATATAAAAGAAAAAAGTAGATAGTAGTTAGATGATGATCAAATGAAGATAGAAGAGATGTGTTTTTAGCCATTTCTTGAGTTGCATCATCATTCATTTCCACCACAATACAAAAATTCTAACTAGATGTTTGTTGAAACGTAATGTATTTAGAGACAACAATGTCAGTGAAGTGCATTCTTGAATTGAAACGTGAGATGTATGAATCAATCAAATATACTTCAAGGCAAATAGCATAAAACTAATATTTTGATTGTTTCTTTTCCAGCCAAGCTGCAGCTATAAGAAACATTATGAAAATTTTGCGTATAAAGTATATTCGGGACACAATTATTATTATTTATTTTTTTAATGAGCATTGCTGGTACTATGAACAACATTTCCACTGCGCAAAAGGTTCTTCATTTGCGGAATTGCAGTTATTTTACAAACTGTTCATAGAAAGTTTATTTGAAGAACCCAAAAAAGGTTCATCAATGGCATCACAGTGAAAATCCACTTTTGGAACCTTTGTTTTTATGAAATTAACCTTTAGCGAGATGAGGGAATCCCAAAATTTTTCATATCTAATTTAAAATTCGGTGTAAATTACATTTACTTACGTCAGGCCAGGAAAATAATGCCTTGTATGCATGTCCATAGTTTTAGTATTCATTAAATAAACAAAAGAGAGATTCATTTCAAAAGGAAAGTAGCTTTTTGGGAATATCTCTGCTTATAGTGAGGACTGACACATTGAGTAATAATGAATGTAATTAATTATAACAGGACTGTCTGTTAAGCTGAGGGCAAGAGAAGTCTAACGGAAAAAGAATAAATTCTTACACTCTCTGGAGGGTCATAAACTGCCTCCGATATTGAAGGTTGAGTTATTTTAGGGCAGGCCTAATTTACTACGCCTTCTCTCATCTCCAGCTAATAATCTGAACCTCTCTCCGAAAAAGACTTGAATTATTGGAATCAACTGCAGTATAATTTCATTAAATTACATTCTTTGTAATTTGTGTAATAGGCTTAGCAGGATGTTAACATTGCAAAAACTGCTCAAAAACAACACAGATGCAATGTTCAGTAAGACAGGTGCAACCAACTGCATTCCATCTCAGCGTGAGGTCTGTGATTCCCATTACCACACATACCTGTTTTGACCCTGATAGTAGTAACAGACATTTAGGGGTGACATCGACCAGGTCCCATCATCCTCGGGGTCCAGGTCACCACGCTCTGTGATTGGACGGCCCTTTGTTCTGGTCTTTCATGTGTAGTGCACCTGCTCTGGGCCTCCCTTGAGCAGTCCTGGTGAGTTATGGGATAGTGGAGGATAGAAAGGCGTGAAATGAGAAATGTGAAGTTGCTTTAGGTTTCCACATGATTTAGTCACACTAAGTGGTAGCCCTGTTTGGGTGTCTAAAGCAGGGCAGTGATGTACCCCAGATGTGTGTGATTGACAGGAGGCTTCATTGTCCATATTCAATCTATGATATAATATAATTTTAGTGACAAAGAATTTGTCCATCCATTCTACTGTGACACAATAACTGCCAAACAGAACATATTAAAGCAACATGAGAAAGAGCATGACTGCGAATGTGATTTTGCTAAAATAATAATAAAAATAATAATAAAAAATAAACATGAAATAATATTGAGTAACTTCATTTTAGACATATGTTCACACAATAAAGTGAAAGTGACATGAAGCCAAATATTTTGTCCCATACCCAGAAATTGTGCTCTGCATTTAACCCATCCAAGTGCACATACACACTAGTGAACACATACACACACACACACAATGCTGCTGTGCCCAGGCAGCAGTTGGGGGTTCGGTGCCTTGCTCAAGAGTCTCACATTAGTCGTGGTTTCGAAGGTGGAGAGAGTGCTGGTTATTTAGTCCCCTCACTCACAATCCCTGCCAGACCCGTGACTTGAACCCGTGACCTTCAGTTTAAAAGTCTGACTCTATATCCATTAGGCCACG
Source organism: Carassius auratus (assembly GCF_003368295.1). Lineage (NCBI taxonomy): Eukaryota > Metazoa > Chordata > Actinopteri > Cypriniformes > Cyprinidae > Carassius > Carassius auratus. Next base: position 15,395,842 of record NC_039258.1, read on the forward strand.
AGTGCCCAATAATATTCTATAATCTCAAAATACTTTTACCATAGTGCATGGTTCGTAAATATGTATAGCCTTTCTGTTTTTGTAAACTTGCTCGATAGCTCACCTGGTACATACAGCACTGCACTTGCGATGCAGAGCACTAGGGTTCCATGAAACAAAAGTCATGATATAAAAACTCAAAAACACAGAAGCATGCTAAAATGGAATGGCTACTTCAGCAAATGTGTTTTTAGTAGTGCTGTCAAACGATAAAACGAGATTAAATGCATCCAAAATAAAAGATTTTGTTTACACAATATAGGTGTGTGTACCGTTTATATTTATTATTTATATATAAATACACACAAATGCATGTATATATTTCAGAAATAGTTTATGTTTGTATATTAAACATAATTATATATAATATAAATTATATGAATATAAATATGTACATGTAAATATTTTCAAAATATATACTGTATGTGTGCGTATTTATATATAAATATACACATAACACAAATATTTTATGTAAACAAAATCATTTGACAGCACTAGGTTTTAGTTTAGGATAGGTTTACCACATACAACCACCAATGTTAATGTTTAAATCTGTCAAACTTGCTTTAGCACTAATCATGGGACATTTAGCTTTAAAAGTGTTGCAAAACAAGCAACATAATATAATTTTGCAAAAATCACGTATTTTCAACAAGCCTGGACTGCATAAAACAGTAGGTGAAAATCACCCAAGTCATTACCTGGGTGACCAACTACTAAATGTGATTCCTAAGTGTGCATCTGATGATTTTCCATTAGGTAATGGATGACTAAGAGGGGATGTGAATAGATGTTAAAAGGCAGAACTGATGCTGTAGGTCATCTGAAACTGATAACATTTTGGAAACAACAGTTTCATTTTTTAATAAATTGGTCAAGAGAATGATTCAATGCCTCACTTAAAACAATTACTTATTTTGTCCCTAAATGAATTTTTCTTTGAATGATCTTTTATTGTGTTAATCTTGATGGTAATCTTTTAACAAATGTTGTCTGCTCTGTATTTCTTTTCTTCTATAGCATTTCTAATTGATATTTTTATTATTTAATTGATACCATTACAGAATGCTATTTCTATACGAGCTTATATGTACTTTCCATGCATTTCTAAATATTTTGCAACAGGTAGGCTACAGTCTTTCCATTTCTCTCGCTCTTCTGCTTATCATTTCTTGTCATCTGCAGCTTGATTATAAGGCTGATAAATTTTCTCTCTCTGATCGCTGAATGCTATTTTAAGCCTTGCCACAGTCCTGATGCCTGGCCAGGGATGCAGCGAGTGGCTCTGATGTCATGTTTACTTGTGCAGCTGTAAATTCTGTTTGTAGTGGAAAGTCAGCACATCTTATAGTTACCCTTAAAGGAGAGACTGTTGCTTTTCTTACCAATAAAGTGCAAGAGAGAGAGGACAAAGATAGAGAGGTTTACAGCTTGTTAGTGTGGCTGACATCGCAGCGGTTGAGTTGGAAAGCCCAGGGCGGAACTAGATCTTGGATGAAAGGAGCGGTTAGGCTCTCTGAAACCACTCCTAAACACAGCATGTGGTGAATGTGCATGTGAATCACTGTGTGTCTATACATAAACATTCACTTCCCTTCGCAAATGGTAACTTTAGATGGTAGGAAAGCTAAAAAGTGAGATTTAGTAATTAAAAAAGGAAACTTGTATGACTTTTTTTCACACCAAAAGTCAGTACAATGACCCCAGAAGCATTTGTACACCTAAGTCACACTTACATGCATTCATGTCTTTTCATTGTATAATAATATATATTTTCCATATGTTATGCATATCTGTCTTATCTCAAGATTGGATTTGATTGTGCTGTGAAATTGTGTGCTTCTTATTCTTTATTTGAGTCTTTTGGGAAGGGACAGGAAGGAAGGCTCAAGAAGGATAAATGATGCAAAGGATGGATGGGGTAAACATGTGCTTTCTAGAAACATTCTGTGGGAGGTTACAGCACTGTGAGCTTCTGACCAAATGAGTGGGTTGACCTGATGTGCCCTCTGATCTGTATCCCACTCCTCATAACAGGCTTCTGGGAGCTCCTCTGACAATTAATAATGAAGACCCTCTACTCCCACACAACATCACAGGGATAACGAGAAGAGGAACAGAGAGAAGGGCAAAAGAGTTTGAAGAGATTTAGAGAGAGAGAGAGAGAGAGAAAGAGAGAGAGAAAGAGAGAGAGAGAGAGAGAGATGCTCCCTGTAGAGTCATTTTAAAAAGTAGTTCATAATGATTATTTTTCAGATAAACAGTCAATGCACATTCCAAACACTGCATTCAGAGCCACGACAAGATTCACAATGTTCACCACAACAGTGTTTGGTCAGAAATCAGTTAGCAATAATTTATAATTTAATAGTAATAAATGCTTATTATTATTATTAAAGCATACTTTTGTATAATAATATTTCACTATTCAATTTGATTTAGAAGAATAAAAAGAAAATCAGTTTGACAAGCATTTTGTCTTATATATTAATTAATACTATGAACTATAATTGTAATGAAGCATCAACAGAGTGAGAATCCATCTGCAGCTTTATTCCAAAACGTAGTAAACAGGCAAGGTCAAACACCAGCAAACACAACAGTGAAGGCAATCCAAATCATAGTCAAGAGAATGCAAGGGTCAGGGCAGGTAGAAAACAATCAATAAGCGAGAGACAGTCCTAGGTAATACACAGATCAGGCACGGAAGGAAAACGCTCAGAAATGTACACCGGGGCAATACAAGACTTCGCAAAGAGGAAGGATCTGGGAGAAGCTTATATAGTCACCTAATTGGTGTCAGGTGTAGGAGTAATCAGGACCAGGTGTGTGGGTGTGTGTGTGAGTTTAGTCCGAATCAAGATCAGTACTTGGGCGAGAGTTCTCTCTGGTGGCAAGCGGGAAGAACTGCGGGAGTCTTGTTCGTGACAGAGCCCCCTCCCTGGGAGCAGCTCCTGACGCGTGGAGGCAGATGATGCCGGGGTCTTCCCCATCGTCGAGGGGCCAGTTTATCTGGATGCATCCTATGGAACTTAGTAGTGAGTGTGGAGTCGAGGATGTCCTTAGCATTGACCCAGAAATGCTCCTCCGGACCGTACCCCTCCCAATCTGCAAGATATTGAAGGATGCCACCCCGACGTCTGGAATCGAGCAGTACTCGAACCTGGATATATTTTCTCATCGTCAACCATGTTTGGAGGGGGACCCTAGTCACTGGTCTGCTCTTCTGGCTCTGCTCTCGGTCCACCGGCGTGTTGGAGAAGAGACACATGAAAAGTGGGAGAGATGTGATAGTTAGTGGGTAATGCCAAACTGTAGGAGACTGGTGTTACTTGTTTAATCATTTGGGACCCACATACCTGGGACTGAGCTTTCTACATGGAAGTCGAAGGCGGAGATCTCGGGGAGACAGCCAGACCCATTGCCCTGAACTGTATTCTGGATTAGGACGATGGTGACGATCAGCTTGAGACTTGATTTGAGCCAGTTGTTGACAGCGGGTACATCAGTAGGTTCTCCTGATCATGGGAATAATGGTAAATTGGAAGCCCAATATGCATTTAAACGGGGTGAGTCCAGTCGAGGGTTTCTGTAGGGAATTTTGCACATATTCTGCCCACATAAGGTATCGGCTCCAATCAGGTTCTGTTGACAGAAGGATCTGAGGAATCGTGTAATTTCTTGATTCAGTCTTTCTGTTTGACCGTTGGATTGTGGGTGATATCCAGATGTGAGGCTGATGTTGATACTGAGTTGTTGGAAGAATGCCGACCAAACTCTTGAGGTGAACTGAGGACCTCAATCCGACACAATTTCATCAGAAAGACCATAGAAGCGAAACACAGAGTTACATAGAGCCTCAGCCGTTTCCAGAGCTGTGGGTAGTTCGGGGAGGGGAATTAAACGGCGTGCCTTGGAAAAACGATCTACCACAGTGAGTATGGTGGTGTTGTTATTGGACTTGGGGATGTTGGTGACAAAGTCAATGGCCAGATGAGACCATGGTCTATGAGGAACTGGCAAGGGGAGCAGTAGGCCAACTGGTAATTGTCTGGGAGTCTTATTTATATTGCAGGTAATGCAACTATGGATGCAGTCAATGGTGTCGCTTTTCATGGTTGACCACCAGAATTTGTTTTGAAGGAGATGGTAGTTGAAGGAGGGTAGCAGTGATCCCGCATGTCCCGAAAGACGTCATTGATGAAGGACTGAAACACAGAAGGACTGTTAGCAAGACTGAAGGGAATAACAGAATATTCATACTGCCCGGTCCAGGTAGAGAAAGCTGTTTTCCATTCATCTCCCTCCTTGATGCGGATGAGATTGTATGCATTAAGAAGATCTATCTTGGAGAAGTAATTCGACTTGTGAAGTTGTTCTAAGGCCGCTGGTCCTAGGGGTATTGGATAACGGAATTTAATAGTAATGTCATTAAGGCCCCGGTAATCAATACAAGGACGAAGGCCTCCATCCTTCTTCTTGACGATGGTCGATGGTCTGATGAAACCCTTGGAAAGCTCATATTTTCTCATGGCTTCAGACTCTGGTTGAGATAACGGGGAAAATATGGCCCTTAGGGGGAGTGGTACCTGGTAGTAGATCAATGGCACAGTCGTTAGCCAGGTGAGGAGGTACTATAGCTCCGAAGCCTTGACCTTACTGAAGGCTTCTATGAGATCTGTGTATTCTGAGGGAAATGTGGTTGTTTGCTCCGATGACTCCGTGAGCTTGATGGCTTGAATTGTGACTGCTGGCTTGTCGTTCAGACATCTGGTCTGACATGAGGGATCCCACTGACTGATCCGACCCTCCTTCCAGGAAATGAGTGGATTGTGTTGTCTTAGCAAGGGCAGTCCAAGAATGACTGGATTATGTGGTGATGTGATGATGTAGAAGTGAATGTTCTCTTTATGGAAGGTCTCGGTCACCAACAGTAACTCCACAGAGGTGTGTAAGACCCTTCCATCTCCAAGAGGTCGTCCATCTAGCGCCTCCACTGCCAGCAGAGAATTACAAGGAATCATTGGAATGTTATGATGTTGGGCAAACTCATGTGACATGAAATTCCCCGCTGCCCCTGAGTCCAATAGTGCTAAGGTGGATATATAATTTTCTTTTAGAGATAGTTTTATGGGTATCTTTAAGCACGTCTTGGAGTAATATGCCTGAATGCGTGAACTCACCACAGAAGAAGTGCGAAGAGGTGGTCGTGTAGGACAGGAAGCCCGGAGGTGACCCGCTTGTCCACAGTAAAAACAGAGATGTTGAGTGATGCGGCGTTCACGCTCCTCTGGTGATAGTTGAGTATATCCCAGCTGCATGGGTTCCTCGGAAGGATATGATGAAGTGTTTACAACCGGGTGGTTAGTTGGAGTTGCTGACAGGGCGACGAGATCTAATCAGATTGTCAACTGGAATCGCCAGTTCAATGAATTGGTTCAACAATCTTCCCCCCTGCATGCCAGTTCAGACTAAAGTACCAGACTGAGTCCTTTGCGGAAAAGCAGTTTAAGTGTACTCTCAACCCAATCCATTTGAGCTGCAAGAGTGCAAAAAGATAATGCATATTCAGCTGCGGTGTTTTTGCCCTGACATAAAGCAAGTAACTGTTCATCAACACTTTTACCTCCTTCAGTATAGTCGAATATTTCCCGGAAACACTGGAGGAAAGTGCTGAAAGAGGGGAAAGTGGATCCATCCTCCTTTACAACTGCTTTGGCCCAATCCAAAGCCTTCTCAGTCAGTAAAGAGCATGCGAATGAAATCTTACTTATGTCCATGGTATACATTACTGGCTGCTGGTTAACATACAGAGAGCATTGTAGTATAAATTCCTTGCACCTTATGGGATTTCTGTTGAATTTTTCGGGGAGAGCCAGGCGAGGATTCATCGAAGGAATGATTCACGCTCAGCTGGCTAAGTGTTGACTCCGAAGATGACATATGAATGCTCCGAAGTGCACTCACTAGCTCCTTGATGAGCAGAGAGTTGATTTGCCTGAGCTGACACTTCCATGGACAGTTGAGCAAGAGCTGCTGGATTGTGCTGGGGAGAAGTCTTCTGTGACAAAGCATCAACAGTCACCTAATTAGTGTCAGGTGTAGGAGTAATCAGGAGCAGGTGTGTGGGTGTGTGTGTGAGTTCAGTCTGAATCAAGATCAGTTCTCGGGCGAGAGTTCTCTCTGGTGGCGAGAACTGTGGGAGTTCTGTTCGTGACAATAGTATATCTACTTATAAATCTATTAAACTGATCAAATGTTTAATATTCTAATATTTATAGCATTGTTATTAGTATTGTAAAAATCTGATTTTAATTGTAAATTATAAATAATAATAATAATAAAGTTCAATGGCACAATATTATTATTATTATATTATTATTGTTGTTGTTGCTGCTGTTGTTTTAAGGAAAAATACAATGACTATTTATTAATTAATTAAATACAATATAAAATTAATACAATAAATTCAAGTGGCCATTCAAAAATATAACAGTGTGAATTAAATATGATTACCTTATCAGATGAAATAGACTAAAATGAGGTTTGACTGCGGTTCTAAGGCCAGTGATAGCGTGTAAAGAGAACTTGGTTCAGAGTCTAAATTTGTTCTTTTTAAAGGGGGGGTGAAATGCTCGTTTTCACTCAATATCCTGTTAATCTTGAGTACCTATAGAGTAGTACTGCATCCTTCATAACTCCAAAAAGTCTTTAGTTTTATTATATTCATAAGAGAAAGATAGTCTGTACCGTTTTTTTCTGGAGAAACACGAGTAGCTGAAGGCGTGACGTGTGGGCGGAGCTAAAGAATCATGAGCGCGAGAAGGCTTTTGTGTTGAGAGCGTTTGGAAGCTGTGACATTACAGTGAGGAAAAAAACATACAAAACAAACCATGGCTAACAGTCAGATTCAGCGTATATTTATGATCCAGAATCAGATCCAGAGGCTGAAATTTAACAAGAGCAGCATCAGCAACAACGTCTCTGTGTGGTATGTACTGAAACTGTATATATTTGCTTAGCGGTTTTGGAAAATGACTAAGTTCCACTTTATGTCGTCGCCTTTTTTTTTTCTTTTTTTTAAGCTGTACATGTGGAAAGTGCAGTTTGATGACAACATCGCATGTTGTTTACTTGATGTGCTTACGCGCCGATAGCTAAGTTAATAACACAGAGATATTTGAAGCAGTTTTACTCACCGCATGCGGTTCCAACACACGATCGTGACCCTTTTTCGTTGGGACTGCATTATCCTTAAGAAATAAACGATGTGCAAATCCGGCGTCAAACTGGGCCTTGTTTGTAAAACAAGCATCTTCGAAATGCAGGGAACAAACAAAAACTCTTGCACAACTCCGTTGATGCTCTGTAAAAATAAACTCCATCCACTGGTCCCTTAATGCTGGTTTTTTTTTTGGTAATCTGTGCAGGGTTGTCTTGCCCTGGCAACCAAAAACACACTTCTTTTGTGACATTTCGCGATCAGTGAATGTCTGTTGTGCTCTCAGTGCTCTGCCATACGGGAACATGCGCTCTTCCGGCAGACGTGCCCGTAGGACCCATATAAGGAAATTCCGTTCCATCTAACGTCACACAGAGCCATACTCGAAAAAAACTTTCAGAAACTTGTGACAAACTGGAAGGAGTATTTTTGGAACAAAAATACTCTTTCAAACGTACAACTTAATTTTTGAAACTTTGTCCATGTTTAGCATGGGAATCCAACTCTTTAACAGTGTAAAAAAACTCAGTATGCATGAAATAGCATTTCACCCCCTCCCCCCCCCCCCTTTAAAAGAAGACCATACATCTCAGTCTTTCATTCTGAAAAAGCTCAGTTTTTATTATGCTGTCAAGCAAACACGAATCACCCTGCACTGAGAACGTCATTTATTCTTCTCTGCAAATGATAATAGGAAGAATTTGTCTTCTGTTCTGTTCACTGTGCTGTGCACTTCTCTCTGGGACATTTTTCTGGGAAACCTGATTCACCCTCGACTTGGAAAGCCACAATGGCGTAGGTGGTAACATCCAGGACAATAGCAGTCAAGGAAATCTGCCTTTTCCTTTGTTGCAATGTATAATTTCCTGTTTTTCCCCAACCTTTTACACATATACACAGAATGTGATGGGATCAGTTTTTATTGATGTTGCTGAGCTGAGCTTTCCTGAAAGCTTTTCTCTAAATGCAGAGGCAAGATCTGATTTACGGACTCAAATGAAACTAAAGCTGTTATGTAAGAAATGTTCTCAGTTCAGTTACTTTTATTTGACTCTTGCTACTGTATATGGTTTATATGGTTGGTATAAGTTTCTAAACAGAGTTTTCTAAACAAACTTTTTTTTTTACATCTTCATTGTTTATGCTTCTGTCCAGTGATTTCATTAAGAAAACTTCAATCATATATTGTGTTACACATGGAGACTCAAGCCAAGCAAAATAATGATTATTAACATTTTTCTAGACTGAGTAACTTGTGGTTGCGAAGCAGATAATATCCCCAGAATAGTATCTTACCTAAATAGGTAATGGATTAAGCATTACTGGATCATCAGCGGGAGGGATGAAAAGAAGGTTGTGTGTGTCTGTGTGTGTGTGTATCTGTGTCTGTCTTCTCGTGTGCATGTTATACAGTGTATATTTGTGATTGTTGACAGATATTTCCAGTGTGAGGGCTGAGGTGTGTTGGGAAAGCAGATTTCAGCAGGTTAAAAGTCAGAGAGAGGCTCTGTGGTTGTACTAAACCCTATCTAGCCCGACTGTTATTCTGAGGTAAATCAATACGCTCCAGCAGTCATGGTCTGATTGATCAGGGGGATTTCAGTGAACTGTCCCTTCCCTCCCAGTGACATGCACAGCAACATGTCTATTTATAGAGCTTTATCAATACAGCACTGAAAGGACAGACAGCAAAGCCTCTTCAGAAACAGCCAGAGAATGGAGAATACCAACAGAAATGGGCCAAGGAGAGATTTCCGATGTCACCATGGCTGCAAATGGCAGCGTTCATCTGGGGAAAAAGAATCCTTAACGGTGATTTGAAATCATTTACACAGAATATTCTTCAAAACAGCAGATAATAAATTATTCAAATGGCAGAAATACTCTTTCACCAACAGAACCCGTAATTTATGCAAAACAAAAATGATGTAAAATGTGTTTTCCCCAAGGAGGTCTGTAATACTTACAGAACCTGTTAGCATTTCCATTCATCTCAGTAGCAGTTGATCAGAATAGTGCACACAGCCTTGGAATATGGAATGCCAAGTCTGCCAAAATAAAAAATAAAAAAATACATAAATAAATATACATAGAAAAGCAAAAAAATGAAAATAAATAATTATTTATACATTTATTTCCTTATTTATGTATATATTTATTTTTCCCATATTTATTTATTTCTTATTTTATTTATTTATACATTTATTCATTTATACATTTATTTATTTCTACATTTATGTATTTCTACATTTATTTATTTATTCATTTATTTCTTCCTACATTTCTTCCTGCGTAGGGTAATGAGGAGGGCGTGGTTTACCTCAGACATAGCAATCGAGCTCAGAGTAAGCGAAGGCGAAGGGTTGAGGCCACAGTGACACCCTGTGGCGAAATACAATAAGTATCACTGACAAACATGAAACAGGGACTCTGAAACGGAAGCGCTTGATATTTTCAATTTTTCGGTCAAAACTCACGAAAAGGAAGCAGGGCACATAGGCGACCGAAAAATGGAAAATATCAAGCGCTTCCGTTTCAGAGTCCCTGTTTCATGTTTGTTAGCCCAGGACATTTTACAAATCCAGACCAAACAATGTTCTACGGCCATGTCTGGAATAAAGACTAGCCTATCCATGTCACACAGTAGGATTTTAACCATATACCTCGCAGTCACAGACTGTATCAACGTCAGTGATACTTATTGTATTTCGCCACAGGGTGTCACTGTGGCCTCAACCCTTCGCCTTCGCTTACTCTGAGCTCGATTGCTATGTCTGAGGTAAACCACGCCCTCCTCATTACCCTATGCAGGAAGAAATGTAGGAAGAAATAAATGAATAAATAAATAAATGTATAAATACATAAATGTATAAATAAATAAATGTAAAAATAAATAAATGTATAAATAAATAAATGTATAAATGAATAAATGTATAAATAAAAGAAGAAATAAATAAATATGGGAAAAAATAAATATATACATAAATAAGGAAATAAATGTATAAATAATTATTTATTTTCGTTTTTTTGCTTTTCTATGTATATTTATTTATATATATATATATATATATATTTATTTATTATTTTTTACATTTATTTGTATATTTATTTATGTATTTATTTATTTTTTATTTTGGCAGACTTGGCATTCCATATTGGAAGGGCCCTCCAAAAATTGCCTATTATATAATAAGACTCTTTTATATGTTTGCAAAAAAACTTGAATGGCCATGGATGGAGAAACAGCCTTTTTACCAGAATAATAATGAATGGATAATAAAAAAAAATTTACAAACCAAAACACATTGTTGACAATGGCCTCCATGTCCCTGGGGGCAAGTGGATTTTAAATACCATTTCTGAAAAACCTATTTTTATCTTTGATAATTATTGTAGGTTAAAAAAGAGTTTGTCTAAAATGGTGAGGCAGTAACCACCCATTCATATCTAAATTTGCTTAAACTGAGTCACAACTTCCACAGATAGTTTCCTTTAAAATGGAAAATTCTATAAACCTCATGTTGCTGCAACCTATGACTAATACCTGCATCAGTAATTTTGTCTATATAATGAAAATCAGTGGGGTCCAAAGTTGTTTTGACTTTCATTGAAGGGCTGTTACTAGCAGTTATTTTGGTAATGAAGTAATTGGTTGATCATTCTGACAATTAATAGAGTAATCGGATTATTAGCCTTTAATTAATTTTATGTAGTAATAAAGACAGACCTAAGCGAATAAAATAATTTAAAATACATGAGACAATGATAAAAAAAACTGTTAAAATACATAATGTATAATAAACAACAGAGCCAATGTACATTGCACATTAAGGTCTGCAGAGGTGGGGTAGATGCGTATTATATGTACGTGAAAATTGTGTATATCATATACACGCCAACAAATTGCATATCATATGCATGTGAAAACTGTGTATTATATACACGCAAAACATATGCATATCACATGCATCCCAAAGTAAATTTTTGCATATCAAACCACGATTTTCTGTTTTTATTTGGTGTACTATTTATACGCATTTTTATGAGACTGGGCTCAGCGATTCATGTGGAGCAGCATTTACTGTGAACGGAGCCACTCGCACGCATGTAACCAACATGCAGGTAAATAACTAAAGTCCATATATTAAACATATATTAAACCCGATTTGAAGTGTTAAAAGCTCTTGTTGCTTAAAGAAGATCTGTAAAGTTTCAAAGACTAAAGTCTCAAATCCAAAGAGATATTCTTTATAAAAGTTAAGACTCGTCCACATCCACCTAAAACGGCTTGTTTTACACCCCCACATCTCTACATCGTTACATTTAGTCATTTAGTAGACACTTTCATCCAAAGCGACTTACAAATGATGACAATGGAAGCAATAAAAAAAAAAAAGAGCAATGATCTCTCAGTTAGCTTAACGCAGTACACGTATGTCACAGTGTCTGGTCTGTGTTTCACTGGGTGTCCACTAGTGGTCTCACTTCCCCATAGTTACCCCACTGCAGGCACTACATTTCCCCATGAGCCTTTGTCCCATTCATCACTGTTAATTGCACACCTGTTATTGCACTCAGCTGTCTTCACTTTCATCGTCATCACCTGTCCATATATACCAGCCTGTCTCATTCTGTTTCATAGAATCCTTGTTTTCTGTCACCTGGCAGACCTCTCGTGTTCCCTGTGTTTTTCTTGGTTCTTGTTTCTTGTTTTGGACTTATTTATGGTTATGACCTCTTGCCTGTTTTTGGATATTGATTTTTGAATTACCCATTAAAACACTGCATTTGGATCGCTCGTTTCCTGTGTGCATTTGTGACAGAAGAAGGACTCCATCATGCTCAGATCCAGCGGTTTGGGATTTCATATCCGTTCCTCAGCCACCATAGAGGAGCGGATGGGGAGACTTTCAAACTTAACCACCCTCCGTCAAAAGGGGAGTGAGGTGGGTAGCTTGGCGCAAATGTTCTGGACCATGGCAGTAGGAATGGGTAATAATGAGACCCTGAAGGACTTATTCAACGCCTGTCTGGATAACCCTGTGCCGGAGTGGGAGATGAAGGAGCTGGAGATCCTGGATTTTTGGGGGTCCACCATGTACCTACAACATCGGTCTCAGTGGGACCCCCCAGCCACACTGTCTCTCCAGGTGTGATGGCTGACTCTAGACCTGTGTCTCCAGACAGGAGGACTGCCAGCCCAGCGCCACTGCACAAGGTGGTCGCCAGCCCAGCACCACTGCACAAGATGGCTGCCGGCCCAGTGTCAATGCTCAAGATGGTCGCCGGCCCAGTGCCACAGCGCAAATGGCTACCGGTCATCAGTCAGGTTCCCGTGGTCCCTCCAGAGTCGAGTCAGGTCCCCGTGGACCCTCCAGAGTCAGGTCAAGTCTCCATTAACACTCATGAGTCAAGCACTACCACAGTTAGACCTTAGGAGTCAAGTCAAGTCACCAATGATCTTCATGGGCAAGGTCAAGTCACCAGTGTTCTTCATGGGCAAAGTCTATGAGTAGCTACCATCGGATCATGAGGATGGAATAGAGTTGAGTGTCATCAGCATAGCAGTGGTATGAAAAGTCATGTTTCTGAATGACAGAATCTAATGATAACAAGTAGACAGAGAAGTTGTCCAAGAACTGAGCCCTGAGGTACCCCAGTAGATGTTGCGACTTGGACACCTCACCTCTCCAAGATACCTTGAAAGACCTATCTGATAGGTAAGACTCAAACCAGTGTGTTTCCAGAGATGCACTTAGTCAGTAGGATTGACAGGAGAATGTGGTGGTTAACCATGTCAAAAGCATATGGGAAGATTAGCAAAATGCCTCCCAGATTTTCACGCACAGAAAGAAGGCGTACCTTTTATTCTGGTTGTACAATTGTTGTTTCTGCCGACATCCTGTGTTTGGCCTTCCAAAAGAGGATGACATCCGCTTTTTTCATGCCTGGAGCTGATCTGTGCTGGTAGCTGAGGAAATACATAAACTTTGCACTGTGGATCACCGGATCTGCTTTCACTGTAGATGAAGCGGAGTCCAGCCCGGGGTCGACATTTATAGTTGCCATAAGCCCAACGGACACTCCTTCGTAGAAACCGCTGGCCGCGCCGTTCTCAAGCTCGCCTGTCTCTGCTCATTCAAGCCAGCCTCTGCTCACTCAAGGCCGCAGTGTGTGACACTGTTTTGTTGAGAAAGCGAAACTACTTTGTTTAGCCTTCCAAAAGAGGACGTGACTAGAAATCATGTTTATATCACATTTATAATGGGTGTTATGTTTATGTCTCATCGCGCTGGCCGAATAGGGCATCACAGTATGTTAAGGGGCATAACATCTCCCTCACAATGCACTGGATAACTGGCCAATCACAGCACACCTCGCTTTTCATATCCATGAGACTTGTACAAATCTACATGTTTCAGAACGCAGGGCTTAGAGGAGAAACAGTAATGTACAGTATGTGGAAAATAATTTGTTTTTTTAACCTTAAACCAGATAAACACATTTCATTTACACCAAATACACCAAATAATGTTCTTTTTAGCAGCATCATATGACCCATTTAATACCATGCAGCCTTGGAAAATATTCCAATAATGCATTTCATGGATTCTTGTATATGAAATGGGCCACTTCTGGTATTTTGCTGGTTATTGATAAGGACAAAATGCAATCGAGGAATTTTTTTAATCCAGTACTCAAATTAAATCAGGGAATCGTGCCCAATTTCATGGTATGGAAAACAAACCATACCTTAAAATATCTTGAAAAATCCCTTAAAATGTTTCCATGTGCATCTTGCCAAAGAAAGAAAGTCAGGTTTGGAATGACATAACTTGAGTAAATGATAACATTTTAATTTTTTTGATTAACAAACCCTTTAAAAAATAGTTGCATAGGTCCCCTGACAATGTGTGTCAATAGGGTTGTCTTCTTTGCTGTACAATTAGACACTTCCATTGAAATTTATGAAGTAAACAGAAAAAGCACTTTCTGCACATTATCTGATCCAAACCGCAAAGTGCTCTCACCCTCAACCTAAATGTCCTGCAGGAAATACCAGCTGAGGCTAGACGGAGTAACCTAATAAAGCCACAGCACCTAAATCATCAGACAGAGCGGAAACATGCCCCTAGAATACAGCCAGATGGAGATGCTAATTGGGTTTGGACCTCCAGTAAACAGTGCTGATGCCTTTGGGCTTCTACGTGGCCGATCAAGTAGCTGTATGAGGATGGAGGTGGACTCGGGTGACGAATTCCCACACAGTGAGATTGAACAGCTCTTTATGAAGGATGAAAAGGCAGTGAGCAGAGGAAAGAAAACCTCAGAAAGAAGGTAGGAGGAGGGAAGGAGAACTGATGCAAGTGTGTAAGCATGAACCTGAAATGTTGGCAGTCTGTCTGTGAGGCGTGTTGCCCCAGATGAGCCGGGACCCATGGGAGGACAGAGATTTCTTGTCTGTTTCTAAGTACAACTACAGCTCCGGGCTCCCCTGCCACAGGCAACCTGAAACGAGTGCATCCCGCTGTTAACGCCACAAACAATTATGATGAAACTCTGAGGGGAGCAAATACGTAGCCATGCATACACAGCACATATAGGTAAACCAACATATTTCTGGAGGGAAAATTGCTTGTTGTAGATACTCACAATCACACCCACTCATTCATTTCCCCTTTAGCTATCTAAATGATAATCTGGGTTGTTATTGTAAACTAAAAATAAAATTAAGGTGAAAAAAAAAAATAGTTTCTATAATCAAACTATCTTCACAGGAATTTAACCATCTGTGTTTTTGTGTTCCAGACAAACTGTAGGTGCTGTCCCATTATATCTTGTAAAAAAAAATAAAAAAATGTAGTTGGTAAAAAGGTCCATTGTCAGTAGTGTTGCAATATAATTTATGAAGAGCTCAAACAGAAGTCCCTTCAAAACCAAGCAGCTTGCTTTTGGTCCTTTGTGAAATCCGTGGGGAAATACTTATGAATTTTCGTGACCAATTAGAATCTGTTGCGAAATCTGTGTGGGGAGATAGTTTTGAATTCGCTTGTCAAAAATTCACCAGACAACAGGAAATGTGACTGCAAAACAAACCAAAAATTACAGTGGATATGACATCAAGGGACAATAATGCTCTGTTCATTATAATCATGCACTGCATTTTTATCTTTTTTGCTGCTTTCAATGTTTTAGCTCTTAAAAATCTGGCAGAAAAAGTTTCACTCATCATTTGTAAAAAAAAAATAAATTAAAAAAACCCTTTTGAAAGTGATTCAGCTGACATCTGTGTTGTTACATTAAGCTATAGCTGCGGTGTGAACTTAGAACTATATTCTAATAAAATAAGAAAACTTTATAGAAAACGTATTATTGAAACTGCTATATTTTAGTCATCTTTGGCCAGGCCTGGGGTCTCATTTATAAAACTCTCCGTAGATTTCATCCTAAAATTTTATGTAGGCATAAAAGCTAGATTTTGCGTACACCCAAAAGTTTTCAGATTTATAAAACCATGCCCACGCCAAATAGTTCTCAGATATTTTAGATGCTCTCATTCTTTTACACTGGCCAAATAGAATTTCGATTATTTCAAATTAAATGTATGCAATTTTGCTCATAAGATAAATCTTACCGTTTTCTCCAAGTTATGTCCTTCAAATATAGGGGAATTTTTCATAATGTTGTAGAGATTACTTTACACAGCAGTAACACCTCGGTGCAGCTGTTGTTGTTCAGTAATACAGCAGTGTCCGCCATAATATCGCAGTAATTACGCATCATCGATCATTGTTCTCGCTAAAATATTTCTCATAACATGTGGTCTTTAGTTTAGTTTAAAGATTACTTATTGTGCACCTATAGCACTCCTCGCTTTAATAAAAACAACGTCACAGGAAAATAGTTTATTGTTAATGAAATTATGCAATTATGTTGTTTGTAAAATTATGTAATTTCAGTGTTAATCTCTATTAATTCGAGTGGAATATTTCTTGTAAATGTGTATATCGACATGAAAACAGAGTTTAAAGTCATTGTTTACTTCATTTATTTTCTCACTCCATGAAAAAGAGTTTTATAAAAAAAAAGCATATTTTTTATACATATTTACTGTATAAATATTTTTTGTATAAATCCCGATATGTGCGTAAAAAAATGTGTACGCAATTTCTATGCCTATTTAGTGTGTAAGCAACGTTTATAAATGAGACCCCTGGTTATTTTCAGTGACTCTTTACGCCAGTAGGTGGCAACAAGCAACTTTTTTAGTCACTGAATCTACGTTTTCACCCAAACGTTGGATTTGCCACTGTGTTGCATTGGGACACGTGACAGTTGATCTTCTGCTTCAACTGTCAATACTGGGTCTAAAATATAAGTTATTCATAGAATTTTACTTGTTATTTTCTCATCCGCTTGTTTGTTGTAACATATAAAAGCATATGCGTGTCTGTGATGGCTTGCGCGGCCGTGTTCCTACAAACGAATCTCATTCGAAGTCGATTAATATTCCAAATAATATTTTTTTGCAGCACTCATGCACAGAAGATAGTGCTTGATAGGAAATTAGTATAAAAGTAGTAAAAACAAATGCTACTTGTATTGTTTTTAAATGAATTATTATTCACAAACTCTTACTTCTACTACCATTGTGAGAAATGAATAGACTAGGCCTACATTGTTTATTCTCTTCACGTACCATTTTCTTATTTGAAGAGATTCTTAAAAGGAGTTGTTTTTTTCAGGTGGGGCTAATTTCTTTAGATATTTTGAAGCAATTTTGTGTCCAAATGTGCAGCCACTCTAGGTAGCTCTACACACACACACACACACACACACACACACACACACAAACACAAACACACACACACCCAAGCCATGAATGAAAAAGTATAATTTCTTGGTCAGACAGTGCACCTAATCCATTTATTGGATCTAAGAGTTTCAGAGAGAAAGAGACAGATAGACATGAGAGACAAAAAGAGACTGAGATCTTTGAAGCAAAGAAAAACAAGTGAGCAGACACTGGAACTGACACCTCCTTCTCCCACACAAAGTGGTCATCATCCAGTATGGAACAAAAACAGGCTGCAGTCTGATCTAATTAACTAAAGAGCAATATTTGCTCACCCGGAGGACAGCTAATGCAGCGCTGCCTTTATATGGAACGAGGCGAGAGCAAGGAACCAAAGAAAGAGTGCAGAGCTTTTAGAGTAAACACATTTGGTGCCCTTGAAAAAAAAAACATTCTATAATGTACTCGGAAATGTATGGACATAATGCAATTGAGTTTTGGTGTGTATACGTGTACAAATGTATTTCTGATGCAAAAGGCTGTAATGTATATAAACTCCATCACCCTTTGCCTGTGTAACTGTGTTAAAGCAGAGCATGATGTACGTGCTGTCTGTGATGTGACACAAAGCCCATTGTGGTGACCTTCCCTTCTGATGTGCTCTCTTGTTCTTGTTCTCTCTCTATTACCCTGTTTTGTTGAGAGCTCTTCATTTAGCTCACATTTAAATTCAGAAAACGCTCAGGAGCTTTTGTCTGATCCAGCTCATGTCGTGGAGGTGACAGCACTGTCTTTGGCCAGGCACATATATATGTATGTTTGTGTGTGTGTGTAAGTGTGTAACTCCAGCTTACACTTTGACGCTACACCCAAATGCTTTAATAAGACTAGAACGAATAAAGGCCAGTGCTGACGTGGATGAGCTATTATGGGCCCCCTGCCACTTCGCTTTTTTCTGTCCATCTATCAGGGCTTCTTGCTCTTTACGGACATTGAAATACATACCCTGCCTATCCCTTCAAAAACCAGCATGGGAAGTATAACATACAGATATTAGAGTGTATGTTGTGTGTGTAAATGACAAAGAGTATTTTTAGATGCAGATGGGGTCTTTGAGGTGATCTGGATCTGCTGAGCACTCTGAAATACTATGAAGATGCAGACTTAATGGGATCACCCAAAATGAATATTCTCTCATCCTTCACATACTGTTATGTAGTTGCAAACATGTACGTATGACTTTTAAGAAGATATTCTGAAGAATTTTGGAAACCCGTTTTAGGATTGCAGCTTTTCCAACACATAAGAAAAAAAACATACTTTAAACGAATCATATATGACATAAATTTTAATTATGAGATAAGTAGTCATAAGATAAAAGTTATGAATTATGACATGGATAAGTATAATTTTGACATAAAAGGCTGAAATTAAGTCAACTTTTATATCATAATAATGTCTACTTATGTCACTTATGTTTTTTTTATCTTATGACTTAATATGTCATAATTTTTAACTTATCATGATTTATTACAATTTTAGATTTTGTCATAGTTATGATTTATTAATAGCATAATTATGATTTACCAAAGCACTTTTTTTGGACTTAATATAATTAACTTTTTATATTATTAACTCTCAAAATTATGACTTAGTATGCCATCATTTCAAAATCATAAATTTATGTCTCAATTTGAACTTTTTTATCTCATAAATATAATTTACCAAAGCATCTTTTGATGGACTTTCAAAACAATATTTCATAAAAGCAATCTCAAAATGTTTCACAGAAGAAAGAAAGTAAAGAAATAAAATTTTAGAATGAGAGTAATTTCATGATGGCAATATATATATATATATATATATATATATATATATATATATATATATATATATATATATATATTAGATGAACATATGAAGCTTATAACTTTTATGTCATCTCAACAAATGAAAGCATAAGCTAATTCAGTGGTGCTTTTTGATATTAACCTTACTGGAAGTGATTTACTGATTTAATGTGTATATTTGCAATAAATAGTGCCATTAACTGACCATCTCAGTTTGCTCATATAGGCGACAGACTGCTGTACAGTATACTGTATATGCTCTATGTATAGATGCAGGCTAATTCCAGAGTTACCTAGTTACTAGCACTTAAGCTCTTGCCACAATAGTTACTACTATTAGTAACCCTTCACAAGCACACTTGTTTTTAACTCCCCTTAAGCTCATCCTAAAAACCATTAACCATTATGCTTGAGGTAGTGCAGTAAGTCCTCCTTTTTAAAAGCTCAGTCTTTGTTTCTCAAAAATTGATAAGGAAAACATGGATCAGAGTTTAGTGCAGCGTGACAAAAGAAGAGACTAAAGTGAGAGTTTTAAATAAAGTTTGACTGTCACACAGATGACTTCCCCTGTGTGCTCTGAGCTACTAATTCATCTTAAACACACTTGGCCAGCTGGGAAATCCCTCCTGAAGAGCAACACTGACCTCAATATACAACCTGCCCAGTCTACAAATGACCACACACATGCACACAAAGCACAAGCTAAGTTCAGCTTGGACTGCGTTGGTGCTTAAAAGAATGTGTTCTCCTGAGAACTGTTCTTGACAGTGCAGAATTTCTATAGGATATCTTGGCAAATGAAATATGACATGCAGTACACCGTTAAAAATAAAAGTTCTTTGTGGAAGCCAAAGGTTTCTTCGAACCCCTGAGGGGACATGGTGATGGAAAATAAACGAGATGGGTGGAAAAATTATATTTCAATGCTTTTGAGTTTGTTTTGCAAAACATTCTCATTCTCATTCAAAGGTGTTGCGTTCCCCTGAGAAATAGTGTGTAGTTGTTTCTCCCACCTCATATTATTTCCATCCTAAAATTTTGTGTGTGAATGCAAAGTTTTTTTGGGGGAGCGAAAGATTTGTCTAGAGAATACACAAGCTTTAAAATAAATTTTTTCTTTCAATTTTAATTTATTTCCCTCACCATGTCCCTTAAGGGGCTTCATAGTAGGTTCTGCTTTGAGTGTTCAAAATTAGATTTTTTTTTTCATGGCTGTCAAACGTATCATGATAAAAAAAAAGAAAGAAAAAAAGTAAGAAATCTATTTAAAATAATAAAAAAATAATTACTTAATTTTAAAATATAAAAGCAGCATAAAACAATATAAAAGCAGATTATTTAATTTTAAAGCTATTTAATTTTATATTTAATATTTTCAAGTATCATTTAATATTCACTATCAAATATAATTTTTTTTTTTACTGATAAATAAGCTTTCACATGTTTTATGCATAATAGGGGGCCCTGTAGCCCTGTTAAAGGGTCCAGAACAGGATGACATATAACTATCTGGTATCAGGCAATACAATTTTAATAACATTTTAAATATATATTGTTAGTAATTCGATTGCATATGTTTTTGCCATTGCCTTATTCAACCTGCATTCATATTTGAATCAATATGATGCCATTCGTTCAGTTTTAAATGCAAGATATGAATGCAAGATGTTGCATTTTACTCTGCATGCCGAGCACATAAACCCTGCGAGAGTGTCAGCGGCGCAGCTCAGAGCAGCAACGTGTCAAGCAAAATGCAGGGAGGAAATATTTATAACACCAGAAAACCGGTAGTGTGTCTTTTTATGGAGGCCAGAGGCATGATAATGGAAGAGAGATGGAGTGAGAGAGAAAATGAAAGAAGAGATAAAGATAGACAGCATACTAAACCGACAGAGCGATAGACACGGAGACATGCCTTCTGGCTGTAGATGAGGGCCACAGCTGTGTTCGGTGCGATATTTTTAAACGCATCAATGCTGCTCCAATCCCCGCACCGCGCCTGACCTATTTATAGCCCGAGCCGGCCATTGTTCTATTTCTGTCACCTGTGGGCCATGCTCTTGTTGATTCGCATGCAAATCAGCCTCCTCCTCTCTGCAGCAAGCTACTTGAAGGAAAACCAGAAAGAGAGAGACAGAAACAGGAGCTGAATGCAACTCCAACCAACCTTAGAGGATAAAAATCTGGTTGAGAGGGAGGAGGAACCAAAAACAGTAAATCTGACACATCGGGGAGAAAATAACAAGCAGTTTTGTCAGGACAAGAGGAAGGCAGAGTGTAGAGCATGTGAGAGACTCTCCTGCTGATTCTCAGAGCCACTTAGGTGTCGAAGCGAAGGAGAAGAAGCGAAGAGATGAGCAGAGCAGAGGAGGAGTGAAGCTTTTTATTGTTAGTGAGGGGGAGCTCTATAACTCTTCGGGTGTCGCTTAAGAGGAGGAGGAGGAGGAGGCAGGGGCAAATCCTGGTCTCTTGAGAGAGAGAGAGAGACAAACACAGAGAGAGAGACCGAGAGAAGAGGAGGGGACAAGCTGACAGCAATACAGGAAGAGCAGGGCTGGCAGACGATGTGCTGCTAACTCAAATACAAATGCTCCAGACCATTTACGAGGCTGACTCCTGTTTCTCCGCAGACATCATCGGGAAACACCGGCTGCCTCCGACCCCTCACGACACTGACATGCACAACGTCAACAACTCAGGTGACTCTTTTTGTAAGATCTCGGTCTGTATTTAGTACTCTGATGAGAAGGGTCTTGAACTGGTGGAGTTTTATACTGCCGGTTTAAAGCGCTGTAAGATTCGTGTTCGTGATGTTATTATGCTGTCCGAGGAGAAACTTTCAGGAGAGCATCGTTCTGTGGATGACTGTTAGTGGGTTTAACCTTAAACCACTAAACTAACAAAGGGGCAGCTCAAGGTACTGTAATTATCCTGTCAGACGTCAGAAAGCTTAGGTTATAATGGGGATAAAAACAGAACGCGTACAGGATGTTAGGCGAATTTAGCCTTTAATTCAGGAGAGAGGAAACTTCCTGAGAAATACGGCGTCAACATGAAAGGGACGTTGCTGTTCGCGTTTCGCCAAAGACAATCAACCCGTTCTATTTTTGACCTGACTCTGTTTGAGGAGAGCTGGGCTCTGACATCAGCGAGCAAGGATGTGTTAGCTTTATTGTCTAAAATTTGAGCGTGACTCATTTGTGCTCTTTGCTGTTGTCTCTGACTTGTGGTCGCTGCCAGAGAGCCGCTCGCGCAAACTCTGACCGGTTTGAAACGGTGTTGTTCTGGGAAATCCATGATATGAAAGTTGGGGTGAATGTGGGGGGGAAGGAAGTGCGTATATAATAAGACAGATTGAGTCATTTCGGTTCCTGAAAGAAGGGTGGAGGACATTGCTTCACCTCTGATTTTTCTCTCTTTGCACTTTTCACCGCTGAACCACAGGAGATGCTCTGCCTAGATTTCAGCATCGTTGCAACATAACTGAAAGTACGCTAAATTTTTTCGACTCGCAAATCAGCGCACGCACTGCCTAACGCAATCCTGTCATTCTAAATATAGTTCTGACTCTCATTTTGTATGAGCACTGTGTACAAAGACAAGAGAAAGACTGAGCTGTCGTCTTCAATAAGGCTCAGCAGAGCAACCTGTTAGGGGACTAAGTCCAACCAGCCAGGGCAGTAGGGCACCCCGTTTCTCGCCCTAAACTCCTCCGCCTAATACCGAGCCATTCAATTAATGCTCATCTGTCCAGTGAAAGCCCCGTACAGGCATGCATGGCATTAAAAGAAGTATGCAGTTAAACAACAGCCACCCGAGCGAGGCAGGCAGGCCCGCTGCTCGCTCTGTGGGTCAGCTATTCTTAGTATGTTATTCTCAGCTTATAGCATTAGAGTGCTAAGATTAGCCGCCGTGGCGCTCTGCTATCATACCATCTCGACAAACACTTAATATACAGTGGAACAGTTATTATTAACAGAGAGTTTTTCACTGTCATGTGATATGCGGTTATGTTTTACATCCGTTATTGTTGAAAAGGGTTCTGCTTGTTAAAAATGTCTGTTAGTTTTTTTGCGTTTCTGCTCGATGCAAATAGCACTGCTGCAAAAAATGCGGAGTGTGGAGTATCTGGAGTAGTTAGAGCTTTTCACCGTGCGATCAAAAGACAAACTGCAATTAATTTGTTGTGGTTACTGAGGCAAATAGGTCAAGTTAAGTGTTCCTTAAGAGTGCCGATTTAAGGATTTAATCTGTAACACTGAACATGCTCAAGGATTCAGCTCTTTGGTTCAAAGCAACGCTTGAAAATGTGTGATCAGAGTCGAGCCATAACTCTATGGGAGCGATGCTGCTGTCGGAAGATGTTTATTGTAATGCTAATGTGCACCCGCTGTCTCCGTGCAACTGTTATAATCATTCTGACAATTCAGAGTAAAGCAAATGTTAGAAGGCTGAATATTCTGTTGACTGAACAAAATATTTTGAATGAACGGTTGAAAAGTCATCGTCTGTTTGGTGTGAAATGTCTTGTAGTACTACAGTTTGTTCTGGTTTATTTGACATGTCTGCTTCAGCAAAAACACGATACAAAGTGTCTCAAGTGTAAAATACTCATAAAGACATCTAGTCTAATACACTGGCAGCAATTTTATGCTCACCGAACAAGCAGTCCCTTAATGTAGGTTATAATTGGCGACAATCCATTGATTAGTGAAGTTTTTAATATATTTCTGAATAAAATAAATGACTGTTCATGCATCATCTTGTTGCTTTTATCTGTAGCCTTTCACAATGACTCCAGGCTATTTTACTTTTTAAACATGAGCTTTGGATTATGCTAATGGCAGTGATGAGCAAATAATGTGATCATGCGGTCTATGGAGAACTATAAAGTAGAACATTGAACCTTTTGTTGGGCTGATATGATGAATGTATTATTCATCATAACGAGTGGAATGACTCTCTCGCTGATGTTTAATGTCAGGGCTGTGATTGTTGTTGGATGGAAAAATTCGTTTTTTTCCATACATTTTCAAGATTTTGATTATTGAAATAAATAAATTGGATAGGTTTACAAAATCATTGTGAAAGAGTTTCAATGTAGTTAGTTTTTAATTCTCACAAACACATTATTCATAGAACAAATTCTCTAAAAAATATTTAAATTATGTCATATATACTGTATATACACACCCAGCGGATGAAATAAGTATTGAATACATCACCATTTTTCTCAGTAAATATATTTCTAAAGGTAGCAACAATAAGGTTGCGAAGTTCTTGAGAGCTCTTTGCTTTTACCCATCATGAAATGTTTCTCTTGTGACACGTTGGTAATGAGACACCTTTTATAGGCCATCGTTTGGGACTAAACCAGCTCATATTAATTTCCAGTGACTAGGGGCAGGATTGCTTTCTAATTATTGATTGATTTCTGCTGGTGTCTTGGCTTTCCATGTCTTTTTACACCTCCCTTTCTTCATGTGTTCAATACATTCCCCCCGTGGTCATTCTACTTTATTACTCTGAACTTAATTTCATAACTTACTGTTTTGTTTTCTTTGTATGTATAGATTGCTTGGGTTGTTACCGACATCTGGTGACAATTTCATGTCAACAGCACCTTTAAAAATATATTATATTGATGAGTTCGATACTTATTTTATAAGTTCAGTTTGTTTTTTAATCCAAATGTTGATGGAAACTATTTTCTATCCTTGGCTTATCTAAAAATATATATTTGTAATATTTATATTATTATAATTTTTTAATACATTTAAGGAAAATTAAGTCAATTATATTTGCTTTACTTATATTTACTAATTTTTAGGGCATTTTCTTCTTGTATTTAATTAATCATCCAAAAATAAACCCCAGAAACATGTTTTTTGCTGAAAGGGATGATCTGGATTCCCCTTGTCCTGTTTTTGCTGTGAAGAATAAGCTTCTACTTAAAAATACAGCAGCGTTTCCTGCTTTAGACACGCCTGCAACCCAGAATAACATCAGCAATAATGAGCACTCAGTCACCGCAGCATATGCAGCCAAAAAAGCATCACTTATTTTGCTAAGAAACGCACCGTATCTCCTCCAAATATAAAAAAAACTGTTACTGACAACAGAGGTTAAAAAATAGAATTCAATTTAAATGTGCCGGAGGCTAATTTATAGGGCACCTGATTATTTAGCAGCTTGTTATCTGTACTCCGTATATAAATGATGTACCAGCAGCCTCATTGCAGGAAAGGTTAACATATGCAGCATTTATTTGAAGCATACTAAAATATAAGACTATTTATGCTCTTTTTTTAAACATAACATTAGAAAAGTCATGAACTTTATAATTTAATTTAGAGATTCAACATTGCACTGACTCTGTAAAGCCTATTTATACTGAAGACAATTTTCATTTTAAATTAAAAGGTAGCACATCATTGTGTGAGACATTTCTTCCAATACAGACTGTCATGTATGCATAAACGCTTAATTAAGAGTCTAATTTAGTACCTTTTTCACTTAACGGTGTGTGGGAGGTTTGCTTTTATGGATGTATGCCGCACTTCAAACTCAAGGCTTTGATCATCTCAGTAATCAACAGTAATGAGAAGCATCAGTCTAGAAATGCATTGCTCAAGGGATTATGGGAAATGGATTACAGCAGATGAGTCACAATATCCCTTTGGGGAAAGGGAGCCGTTTAGACGCGGGGCAGAATGCTTGTCACCCCTTCCTGCTAAAAATAAAACTGGGTGCTTTCGGTCTTCGTACTTGTGTTTACTGATACAGTGCCACATCTGCACCACCATTCTCATCTCATGTCATATCGTTCAGTTGAGAAATTGTTGGTAAAACCACAACTAAAGACAGTTCATGAAAGCTAGAAGGTGCTTGAAATGTTTGTGGTGGTAGGGGTGGGCAGCGCAATAGCTTACATAAAATTGACAGGGTGCACTTATTTTTGCCCGAGTTAAAATTACCAGATGGCTCCACACGTTTGACAGTCTTTCACACATTCCCTATATTAAGAGTGTGCTCAGAAAAGCAGTTATATTTAGCCTAGTTACTGCTGATTGCCATTCTCTTTTCAGCTCAACTGGCGTTAATACATCAACATCTTTGCTTCGTTACACATAATGTTCTTCCAAAGGCTCGAGGCCAAAACACGAGGTGCGAGTGTGTTTTGTCTCATAACACCAATTTAGTGCTGATGTCAGGTGATGCAAAAATGGCCCACGTCCCACTGTACTCTCAACAAGTGCCTTGTGAACATAATTCAAATAGAGTGGCAGGACTGGTGGAAAAAAATGAATGTCATTGCGGTTCTACAGCATCCAACCTGTTGATTCATCTAGTCAACAATGTATTGTGAGAGCTAAGTGGACTGAAGCAATATAGATCTAATCGAATGACGGAACCGCGTGACGCTTGGTGTTAGTGGTTCTCACACATTTTCTGTGCTAAATATGAATACGAGAATACAGTACAAAAACAGGCAATGTGTCATGTGTACGCAGTGCAACACCATGATACATAATGAAACAGTCAGTGTGACCAGTGCAGTCCCTTTCTCAAATGAAGTGAAAAGTAGGCAGGGTTGCCAGGTTTTAAAAACAAAACCAATTGCTACAAAACTAGCCCAATCACATTAGTTTGATTCACGAACGAATGTCTCCTTAAAGGGTTAGTTCACCTGAGAATTTGTCCATCTTCTACTCACCCTCGAAGCATCCTAGGTGTATGTGACTTTCCGAAAACACATGGATTCGCTACAGGAGGCCTTTATTCACCCCCTGGAGCCATGTGAGGGATGTTTTATTACAGATGCGTGCACTTTATTTTACGTCTTCTGAACAGTTGACAACAAACAACCGCTTACCCCACTGACAGTTTTGGACGGGCAAGGACAATTTTTAATATAACTTCTATTGGATTATTTTGAAAGAGGAAAGTCACATATACCTAGGATCCTTCGAGTGTGAGTTGAAGATGGAGGGATTTTCATTCTCGGGTGAACTAACCATTTAAGTAGGGAATTAATTATTTTTTCTCCTCTTTTTGTAAGTTTCCCCAAATATTTATTCTTAAAAGGTATTAAAAGACTTGTGTAAGGGACCGGAACAGTTAAAAGGAATTCAAAAAGTAATTAAATTCCTTCCAGTTACCATTTTTAAACCCTATAGTTCACATTAAGAAGAAGCCTTTTGACCTTTGATGACGCCAACGCTTCTCTTCCCAACAATGTTACACAATGATGTCACACTGTCTGGAACAAGGTTAAGTTGTGTTGTCCAGAGGGCGATTTGGTCTAACCTGGTCATTCTTAATCTTCAAACCACCTGCTACCAGTTGAGTTGGGAGGTGTGAGTGGGTTGACCTAAGGTTTCTTTGCCAAGAGCTCAGCTGGATGGTTGGATCAAAGTGTATCTTTTTAATGATGGTAGTGGGGAGGGCAAGCAGGGAAACATAAGATAAATGAGATATCACCGTGGCGAGTGCTCCAAACCAGCAGGTGTTTCTGAGGCTATTTTTAGCTCCATTTGGGCAGTGAGCCCAATGCCTGTGACTCATTGTCGAAGCTCATTGGCTGACTCCATGAGTGCTGTAAGAACACAGGCTGCTCTTTGTAAAGAGCTCTCTCAAGTCAGAATTAATATTCCCCCCATCATTCCAGGATGCTTGGGGTCATCTGTTTGGCTCACTAGAGAGAGCCGCTCCTGTCGCTTCAAAGTCGCCTCTCTTCTGAGAAGTGCCATCACGCCAACAAACCAAGGTGAATTTTTGCTAAACACCCAGAAGTTGGACCTCAAGTGGAGCTGACAGGCATAGCCGACGTGTATCAGTGTCGACAGAAAGAGGGAGTTTGTGTGTGTGTATGTTTCTGTCTTATATAAGGGATGATATAATATCCATGGGTGCTCTCGGTGAGGAGACACCACACAGCGCAGCTCAATATCTGCAGGAAGAGGAGTCATTATGATGTCGCCAGCGTTGCCATGGCAGCCAGTTTGGGTGGTGGATTGGGTGTGGGTTTTGTCATAGACTAAGATTGCACCACTTGCTTTTATGTTGCTATTTATAATCAGCGGTTGCGCATGCAGACATTTCTGATGATGGCGGAGAACATTATATTCGACCAAACAAGCACACAAATGCTTTACCATTAATGTGTGAATTGCTGCGTGCGTCACAGTAAGTGCCTTGCTATGGCAGATCATTAGGGGAATATTCTAGGCTTAAGAGACACAGGTTAATGGATAGAATTCATGCTTTAAAGGCTTTGCCTCTGTGTGTTTGAGAATGGAACAGGTGGTGGTGCGTTATGCCAATAACAAGCTTTCTGAAGATTAAAGATCTATCTATCTATCTATCTATCTATCTATCTATCTATCTGTCTATCTGTCTGTCTGTCAGTCTGTCTATCATAGCTGTTCTGTAACTTCTTTGTCTGTCTTCTCCACACCCATATATCATTCTGTACTTATACACTTTCCAAGCGCCATGATATGTAATTGCTTTTCGTCACGCAAAAGAGTCACAGTCTCTTATGATGAGCATCTTCTCTTATCCGCTTTATCCGAGGGACTATCCTCCAGGCTTGCTATTGATTTACACGGTCTCTTGGATATATATATAGTTCTTGGGGCCTAGGGGATGCCCTCTGCTTTTTTGTACCCGGTGTATTGCTTGTAATGAGGCACAGCTTGAAGACTAAAGCAGCAATTTTCCATAATGGTGAAGGTGTGATGATGGCTCTAAGGAGGGAGGATGGTAGGGGAATAAGAAGCAGGAACAAAAACATCACAAATTTCTGAACAACGAACTGCAGCACTGCAGTCTCCATACTGACCAGAGAGGTCATTAGAAAACACTGGACCAAACCATGGCTAGTAATTACCTTCAGAATTACACATGGAATGCTGGCTGGGATTCTTATGTACGTAGACACACTATTGCAAAGTTGTTTCTACTGTATCTCTGCCTACTGTATCAGGGAAGCTCATACGGGGCCATACTTAGAAACTTTTGATGGGGGAGGTGTTCAGCTGAGGAGGGAAATTAGGAAATATTTTTTTTCTAGCACGTTGGAAGATTCAACCTAAGACCTGCTAACACCAAGCTATAACTATAGCATTAAACAAAGTTTTTAAAATCAACAACAACAAGAAATCTACAAAACTATAATGATAATGACACAATTAACAATATTGTTAGAATCACTTTCATACAGATTTTTTTAACAGCTGATGAACGATAAAAACATTGAAAGCCAACTTGACTTTAAAACACAGTTTAAATGTAATGTCTCTAAAAGTGTCATGTGGTGTAACTCTCAAGTACAAATAATTAAACTAAAAAGTTTCTTGCAATTAATGCATGTGAATGAATGAACTGTCAAATTTTTTATAATTT